>NC_134237.1:17980645-18275645 GCF_965152275.1 Natator depressus
TGTACCAGCATTGGCCCTTATCTTAAATAACTCCTCTCTCTCCTTAGTGTTTATCACTCTGATGTATTTATAGAGAGAAATCATATCTCCTCTCCCCCTTCGTTTTGTTAGTTTAAACAAGCTAAGCTCCTTAAGTCTCCTCTCGCAAGGTTCTCCATTCCTCTGATCATCCTAATAGACCTTCTCTGCTTCTGTTCCAGTTTGAATTAATTTTTCTTAAACATGGAGACCAGAACTGCACACAATATTCCAGATGAGGTCTTACCAGTGCCTTGTATAATGGTAGTAACACTTCCCTATTTCTTCTCTCCTGGAAATACCTCACCTGATGCATTTTAGGATTTCATTAGCTTTTTTTATTGCCACACCACATTGGCAGCTCATAGTCATCATGTGATCAACCAATACACGCAGGTCTTTCTCCTCCTCTGTTGCTTGCAACTGATAAGGGTCCAGAATAACTAGAATAGAAGCCAAGAGACCTGACTTGCATACCTTGGTGTTACTGTTAGACAACAGTCCCTATCTGAACAGTAGAATGTAGATGGTTGATGGCAGCAGCAACGACAACAGGGATATTTTAAATAACACATATGGTTGGCAGGTGGGCATTTTCACACTGATGGTAGAAAAATTGGGGCACAGAATGTACAAAGGCATATGGGACTAGAAGAAACAGTGCCTGCAAATTTTGACCAACCTATGCCAGTACAAACTAGAATATATATTAATAATTTTATTTTTTTACTTGTTTTAAGTAATTTTCTTGATGTTTGACCCTGACAAACCTAGAGAACGTATTAGGACGGCAGACTTCATGACCCAAATGCTGCTTCCTTGGCCAAGCAGGTGCAGAATGCATGACCCACCTGATTTGGCTGCAGAATAACCAAGGCTGAAAGCTGCAGCCTTTCCAGTAACAGTGCCAACCCGTTGGCCAGAGGCTGTTAGCAGCCGTTCCTAGACTGTACAACCACAACCACAACAGCTGTTACTGTTAGTAAAGCAGGTCAAATTTATATATAATTTTAAAAAGTGGCTCATAAAAAAGAATATGGAACACTGACAACTGGGGAAAAACGGTAATAATTTAAGTCATGAAAAATTAATCAGTGAGCAATACATTATTTTTTTAAAGCAAAGTGTGTTGTACTAGAAAAAAAAGCCTATGGCTTTAATTAATTCTGCTTAACATTAATAGAATAAGGTCAGGCATACCAAAAACTGTTGAATAAAGCAAAAATGTGTGAAAGATATACTCTCTGATGTTACTCATAATGAAGAAGGGTTATCTTGTGGTCAATACAGCACCATTATTTCTAAGTTAGAGGTACTGCTGCTGAAAATATACAGTGGCTATAACAACCTACCTAACCTGATTGCAAAAAAGAGTTCACATAAAAGATGTTTTATGAGATGGTAATCTCTCGTAGCCAATTGCAACTTACGGCTATTTCTAGCTGTTAGTCCTTGAAAGAAAACTGCTCCCATTTTGTTCAGTCCAGCAGTTCCAAAGGTAACGAAGCGCTTGTTCATTTGAATGCATTGCAAAATGTATTTGAAAATAGTCTTAAAATGACAAAACTGATGTCTTGGAGATATCTCCTGAGCGTAGCTGTCTTGCTAAAAGGTTATAGAATCATAGAATATCAGGGTTGAAAGGGACCTCAGGAGGTCATCTAGTCCAACCCCCTGCTTAAACTTTAGCAGGACCAATCCCCAACTAAATCATCCTTTACATATATATATAACACTTTATATTATTGGGGATAAGAGGAAGCATTGCTTCCATTCTGGCCATTCAATGAGGCTGTGAAAGCTGAAACATTCTGAAGTAGCAAACTTGGGCATTTTGGCCCAGATCCTCAAATATATCTAGGCTCCTAACGTCCATTGAAATGAATGGAAGTTGGGAGCCAAAATACCTTTGAGGATGCAGGCCTTTGTAGTCAAAAACATTCAATCTCTCATAGTTTTGCTTCTGACACCGTATTGTGATCTATGGAATCACTAACCTTTGAAAACAAGAGGTTTTTAAAAAAGAGAATGGCTGCAACTACAGAAACAAACAAACAAGCTTCCACACAGCTTGAATGCCAGCTTTGTCTTCCTTGTTTTCTATGGACCCCTTCCTGCCTGAAACTCCATGCAGCAATCAGAGACATATAGTGGCTGAGTAGTATACTGCAAGTAAACATAATATTACATAGTCCTGTTTAATTCAGTGGTAGTTAAGCGTATTTGGCCTTTCATAAGAGGCATTCAGCACCTTATTGAGTTTTTGGAGCCTTAAAATTCCACTTGATCCTGTGTTTTTAAACAACTATTTATTTAATGGAGTTATTCAATGAGTTATTTAATGGCATTCAACTGGCAGGGTTGGAAATTATGTGCAGAACAAGTGAAATTTAAGAGACAAGGATTGCAGGACTGGGCCAAATATACTGGAAGGCTTTGGTTTCAACAGTTTTGTTCTAAAATGTGTCTATTTGTAACTTTAGTGTGTACATACATGTGCACACATGCACACACACACATGTTTAGTTTTAAAGTTTAAATAGTGAATGTACTACTTCTGAAATGTTTTGGATCATCAGCCTGGAAATTACAGTTTTCTAGTCATCCACAAACCAGATACAGGATAGGTAATGGTAAGGCATTGTTCTTTCTCTAAGTCCATTCCTCCCTGGACTCCCCTCTGACCATCCACTGTGAAATAGACCACATAGAACACTGAGCAGATGTCTATTACTAATCTGGAATTAAGCCAATGACCTAGAGGTAAAAGCCTCCCTACCACATTACAGGTTTTTCAATCCATCCAGTCCTTCACTAAATAGAATTAATTAATGTGCCTTTTATGAGTTAAAAGTATAAAATGTGTAAAATTGTTGTTAGTATGAGTCAGATCTTAAATGGTTCCAGCATTTTCTCTTTATGTATTGTTTTTTCTCTCAATAAACTTGGATTTTGTTGTGTTTATATCACTTATGTTATGGTGATAATCATGTGGTAAATTGTATTTACCATGCAACCTTGACCTGGGACTATTTCTAACATTCTAAAATTCTGAGCAGCTTCCAACAGTTGCCGTTTTAAACCAAAATCAGCCTTCCAGAGAAATGTCTCTCTTTTTCTCCATAATGTGAAATGCCCACCCCTCCCATGAACCACACTGGTCTGAGGCACCATGTGGGCAGTATTCAGGCATGCATCAGTGGGCAGATTTGAGATCTGATGCCTTGAGACCCATTAGGATCTTCATACCCAGTTTTGCAACCTTTCAGTGGGACATACAGTATTTGCTTGAAGCTTTGGAGGATCCTGAGAAATTAAACCTGTCATATTGTTCCTTTTAGAAAAACTCTTCAAGGTAATTTGTAGAGATTTCTGTAATGTATCAACTATAATCTTCTTCTTGGTTCTGTAAAGTTGAACTCCTGATACTAAGACAGCTGGCTCAACAGTAGAAAGGATAGGAATATTTGCAATGCCAATTCAAAAACCTCTCCAAAACATTTAAAAGATTTTCTGTAAAATATATGGCAGGTAGACACTCCATAATGCTGTGGGTTGTGGCACAGAGGTTTATTGGCTCATTTCAAACTTATGACAATAAAACTCACACCACACATTCTCTCTATATATGACATGTGCATGCTGTAAATCCTCATTCACTTGCACATTTTGTAATCTGTACAAAAAGTTGGTGATCTCTCCCCATCTCTTAGCAAAGATTTAATAGAAGATAAATTAAATAATAGAAGTAAATTCAGACTGGAAATAAGGCACACATTTTTATCAGAGGAATTAACCATTGGAACAATTTACCAGGAGTCGTGGTAGATTCTCCACCGCTGACAAGTTTTAAATCAAGATTGGGTGTTTTTCTAAAAGATATATATATATATATATATATACAGGTCAGTCTAGATTTTCACAGTGGTCCTTTCTGGCCTTGGAATTTATGAAATCTATGAAAAGATGCTGTAGTTAGGTTGTGTGTTAGTGAGACTTGGTTTTTCAAAACATGCACTGTAATTACTAGGTTTCTACAAAGTGTTTCCAGTCACTCTTTATGTTAAGGGTATATTAATAAATAATTTATGACATGTTAATGAAAAGCTAATAAATGCTTAATTGTTATAGATTACTAGAGAGTCCAACAGGCTGCTTATAACCATGGCCTAAAGCCCCTTCTGCTGATATGCTTATAAACATCTATAACATACATTAGTTGTGTCTTGTGCCATGCTTTTAACATCCATTAAACATTTATCAACCATGTATAAGTGATTTATAAATGTATCCTTAATATAAAGTGTAGCTGTGTAATCTTAGCTGAAACAAAACTAAAATTGTCAAATTAAAAAAGAAAAATCCCTTTCGTGGCTCATTAGCTTTGTTTTCTATGGCATTTGTTCAAAATTCACTCATACACAGGGGTCTCTAGTTTAAATAGGTGAAGTTCAGTGCATACTGCATAAAACAATCATAAAAATTATTGATGGAATAGACCTATTAAGATATCTTGTCCAACTTACTGCCACTCTAGGATTGGTCCTTACAGTGTAAACACAAGTACTTTGTCCCGTTTTTCAGTGTGATAAGTGATGAGCTTCCATCCCATCCCATTGGAGTTGATTGCACATTCCAACTAACCTTGCTGTTTTGGAAGGAAAAGGAGAGAGAGACTCTTTACATAAATAGGAAGAGGAGGAGCTCTTGATTCAGATCTTAAGAGATTTGCCTAGAACCTTATTCTTAGATGCATAAAAATTGCAAATTCTTTCAACTCCAAGGTAATGCAACAGAAAACGCTTGTCAGGAGAACAAGACAATTCTGACAGCTCATCATCAGAGTAATTAAAAAACAGATTGAAAGGGAACTCTAAAACTGTGTTACTGTGACAGCCTGAGAGCTCCCGCTGGGCCTTTACGGTGTGAAAAATATTCACCATTTGAGAACCAGAGCCCTTTTAATATTCCACGCTCCAGTCCTTAGCCTCCCATTCACCATTCTATTTCTACTGCTGAGCTGTGGCACAGCCAGCCAGGCTACCACTGAGAGCCCTTACCTATATGATGTGTCTCATGAAAGTGTGTGCTAATAACCAATGCATTTGTTTAATTGCTTCGGGTGAATCGGGTTATTGTTATTTATGTTGCTGTGAATAATAAAACCTAATACATTACAAATAAGTAGCTGTATTATTCCTATTTAATGGTTGCTGTATATGATCCCCTTCGTGCGCTATGGATGCATTAGGAGCTATTCTTGTCAAAAGTCAGGGATGTCATGAGAGTAACCAGAGGCTCTCCTATTAGGTTGCTAATTTTCAGACACAGGTGGCCCCTGATGTGCCTCTAATAGAGATATTACAAGACTGGGGAAAATCCACAGCTTTATGACTGGATCAAGCAAAAGAAATGATCCGAGGCACAGTCCCCCCCACATTTTGACCAGACCCTCCCCCCTCATATTATAGTGACATTCAGTCATTCTATAAGCAGTTGTATCACATTCTTTTTAACAAGGTTTACGCTTGGTGTGTAATCTTTAATGCAAAAGCTACAATAGTCCATAGTTTTGGGAACAAATTAAAGATATGTGTTATATAACATTTGTTATAAGGGAGGAAGACTGTTCTTGTAGTTAAGGCACTGGCCTGGTATTTGGGTTTATTTCCTGGCTGTGCCAAACTTCCTGAGTAACCTTGGGCAAGTTACTCAATCATTCTGTGGCTCAGTTCCCCTTCTGTAAAATGGGAATAATGTAATTTCCTTTCTCCCATCCTTGTCTGTTTTGTCTATTTTAATTGTAAGTTGTCCTGAACAGGGACTTACTGTGTGGTTGTACAGTGCCTAGCATATTGTGGCCAGATCATGACGGGGTCTGCTAGGCTGTACTGCAATACACATTAATAATAGTATGTTTATAGGTTATAAACATATTTTTTAAAATGCTTTCAGAACACAGTTCACTGCAGTTATGTCCAATGCCATTGTGCTCCCCATGTAATTGGAGGAAAATTTATACATCTCATTTGATTGGAGGAAAGTTTATGTACCCATTTGACTGAGGAGGCCAGTCTGGATTTAGCAGCTGCTTTACCAGTATTTAATGCCGTCATCTCTGTTAAAGCTCCTCAGTAAAATACTTGTTATGGTTTTGAGAAAAACAAACTATTTTTGAACTATTGTAGCTTGGTGGGGTTTATTAAGATCACATATAATCTAAGAGTGCCACTAAAACTGTTCATTGGTATGCACCTGATGCAACAGCCAGAATCTTTGTTAAGGAGTGCTTAGCCCTGGTCTACACTACGAGTTTATGTCGGATTTAGCAGCGTTAAATCCGAATTAACCCTGCACCCGTCAACACAACGAAGACATTTTTTCGACATAAAGGGCTCTTAAAACTGATTTCTGTACTCCTCCCCAACGGGGGGATTAGCGCTGAAATTGACATCACCGTTTCGAATTAGGGTTAGTGTGGATGCGATTGGCCTCTGGGAGCTATCCCACAGTGCACCATTGTGACTGCTCTGGACAGCACTCTGAACTCGGATGCACTCGCCAGGTGTACAGGAAAAGCCCCGGGAACTTTTGAATCTCATTTCCTGTTTGGCCAGGTGAGCTCATCAGCACAGGTCACCATGCAGAGCTCATCAGCACAGGTCACCATGCAGAGCTCATTAGCACAGGTCACCATGCAGTGCCAGAATCGAAAAAGAACTCCAGCATGGACTGAATGGGAGGTACTGGATCTGATTACTGTATGGGGAGAGGAATCCGTGCTATCAGAACTACGTTCCAAAAGATGAAATGCCAAAACATTTCAAAAAATCTCAGGGGACATGAGGGACAGAGGCTACATCAGGGATGCATCACAGTGCCGAGTGAAACTTAAGGAGCTCAGACAAGCGTACCAGAAAACCAAAGAATCAAACAGACACTCCAGGACAGAGCCCCAGACATGCCGCTTCTATGCTGAGCTGCATGCAATTCTAGGGGGGGCCGCCACCACTACCCCATCCCTGTCCGTGGACTCCGATGATGGGGTACTCTCCGCCATGCCTGAGGATTTTGCAGATGGGGAAGATGAGGAGGAGGAGGACGAGCTTGGGCAGAGCACACAGCACACCGTTCTCCCCAACAGTCAGGATCTTTTTATCACCCTGACTGAAATACCCTCCCAACCCAACGAAGCCGGAAAAGGGACCTCTGGTGAGTGTACCTTTTAAAATATAATACATGTTATAAAAGCAAGCATTTTTTAATGATTAAGGAGCCCTGAGGACTTGGGATGCATTCATGGCCAGTACTGCTACTGGAAAAGTCTGTTAACGTGTCTGGGGATGGAGCGGAAATCATCCAGTGACATCTCCATGAAGCTCTCCTGGAGGTACTCTAAAAGCCTTTGCAGAAGGTTTCTGGGGAGAGCCGCCTTATTCCGTCCCCCATGGTAGGACACTTTACCACGCCATGCTAGTAGCAAGTAATCTGGTATCATTGCATGACGAAGCCTGGCAACGTATGGTCCCAGTGTTTTCTGGCATTCAAGCAACATCCGTTTTTTATCTCTCTGTGTTATCCTCAGGAGAGTCATATCGTTCATGGTCACCTGGTTGAAATAGGGGAATTTAATTAAGGGGACATTCAGAGGTGCCCGTTCCTACTGGGCTGTTTGCCTGTGGCTGAAAAGAAATCCTCCCCGCAGTTAGCCATGCGGGGGTGGGGGGGGCACTGGTGCTGAGCTGTTTGCGTTTGGCTAGCAAGGATCTTCCCTGTTACCAGCCAGATGGTGGGGGGAGGGGAAAAGCGATCCTCCCAGAGAACTGGATGGGGGGAGGGGGTTAGTTTGGTTTCTTCTGCTGCACATTAACAGGAAAACTGCAGCACTAAATGGCCAACTCAACAGGCTTTGCTTGGTATGGGAAAGGACAGTGCTGCTGTTATGAAGGTTGCAGAAGCTGAAAGACTATGGCTTACCATGGCCGCCTGGAAGCCAAATTCTGTTGCCCAGCCCTGCGTGTGTGATCTTTAACACCAAAGCCTCAGGCACTCAATATAAGATGCAAAATGCAACCTTGTACCAAAATCACATGTGCTCTGTAATGTGAATAGTGCTGTTCACCGTGAAAGAGTATAGCCATTGTTCTGTAAAACGTATCTTTTTAAATACTTCACTCCTTTTTTTCCCTCCAGCAGCTGCAAATGTTTCAGGCCTCCCTCCTCTGTCCCAAAGGCTATCTCAGATAAGGCGGCAAAAAAAACGCACGCGCAATGAAATGTTCTCTGAGCTCATGCAGTCGTCCTGCTCTGACAGAGCTGTGTGGAGGGACACAATAGCAGAGTACAGGACAGTGGCCGATGAACATGAGGAAAGGTGGCGGCAGGAAGATCAGAGGAGGTATGAGGCAACGCTGGGGCTACTGCAGGATCAAAAGGACATGCTCCGGCGTCTGGTGGAGGTTCATGAACGGCAGCAGGATCACAGACTACTGCTGCAGCCCCTGCTTAACCGCCCTCCCTTCTCCCCGAGTTCCATAGCTTCCTCACCCAGACGCCCAAGAACGCGGGTGGGGAGGCTCCGGGCACCCAACCACTCCACCCCAGTGGACAGCCCAAGCAACAAAAGGCTGTCATTCAACAAGTTTTAAAGTGACCTTTTCCTTCCCTTCTACCCTCCTGTCACACCCCACCCGGGCTACCTTGTGAGTTATCTCCCTATTTTTATAATCAATTAATAAAGAATACATGTTTTTTAAACAATAGTGATTTTATTTCCTTTGCAAGCAAGCTGTGATCAAAGGCGGGAGGGCGGGTGGCTTACAGGGAATTTAGAGGCAACCAAGGGGGCAGGTTTTCACCAGGAGAAACAAACAGAAGTGTCACACAGTACCCTGGCCAGTCATGAAACTGGTTTTCAAAGCTTCTCTGATGCGCAGTGCTTCCTGCTGTGCTCTTCTAACCGCCCTGGTGTCTGGCTGCGTGTATTCAGCAGTGATGCGATTTGCCTCAACCTCCCACCCTGCCATAAACGTCTCCCCCTTACTCTCACAGAGATTGCGGAGCACACAGCAAGCAGCAATAACAATGGGAATATTGTTTTCATTGAGGTCTGAGCGAGTCAGTAAACTGCGACAGCGACCCTTTAAATGTCCAAATGCACATTCTACCACCATTCTGCACTTGCTCAGCCTTTAGTTGAAAGCTCCTTACTACTGTCCAGGGTGCCTGTGTACGGCTTCATGAACCAGGGCATTAAGGGGTAGGCTGGGTCCCCAAGGATAACTATAGGCATTTCAACATCCCCAACAGTTATTTTCTGGTCTGGGAAGTAAATCCCTTCCTGCAGCCGTTTAAACAGACCAGAGTTCCTGAAGACACGAGCGTCATGAACCTTTCCCGGCCATCCCACGTTTATGTTGTTGAAACATCCCTGGTGATCCACCAATGCTTGCAGCACCATTGAAAAGTACCCCTTGCGGTTTATGTACTGGCTGCCCTGGTGGTCTGGTCCCAAGATAGGGATATGTGTTCCATCTATCACCCCATCACAGTTAGGGAATCCCATTACAGCAAAGCCATCTAGTATGACCGGCACATTTCCCAGAGTCACTACCTTTGATAGCAGCAGTGATTGTGTTGGCTAGTTGCATCACAGCAACCCCCACAATAGATTTGCCCACTCCAAATTGATTACCGACTGACTGACTGCAAGCTTCCACAGGGCAATTGCCACTCACTTGTGAACTGTGAGGGCTGCTCTCATCTTGGTATTCTTGCGCTTCAGGGCAGGGGAAAGCCAGTCACAAAGTTCCATGAAAGTGCCCTTACGCATGCGAAAGTTTTGGAGCCACTGGGAATCATCCCAGACCTGCAACATTATGCGGTCCCACCACTCTGTGCTTGTTTCCCGAGCCCAGAATCGGCGTTCCACGGCATGAGCCTGCCCCATTAACACCATGATCTCCAAATTGCGAGGGAACGCGGTTTTAGAGAAAAGTGTGTTCATGTCCTCATCACCATGCTTCCGTCGCCTCCTCACCTGGTTTTTCAGGTGCTGGTTCTGCATAAACTGCACGATAATGCGCGAGGTGTTTACAATGGTCATAACTGCTGCGGTGAGCTGAACGGGCTCCATGCTTGCTGTGCTATGGCGTCTGCTCCTGTTGGGCAATCCAGGGAAAAGGGTGCGAAACGATTGATTGCTGTTGCTCTGACAGAGGAAGGGGCGACCGACAATATGGCTTACAGGGTTGGCTTACAGGGAATTAAAATCAACAAAGGGGGTGGCTTTGCGAGAAACAGAATGGCCCCATCAAGGATAGAACTCAAAACCTCAAGGATAGAACTCAAAACGGGGTTTAGCAGGCTGTTGATTTCATGGAGGGAGGGAGGAAGGGAGAAGAAAATGAATACAAAACAAATCTGGTCTATTTCTTGTTTTGATCCACTTCATCTATCTTTATACAACTTGCTGGCAGCAGACTGTGCAGTATGACCACTAGCCATCATCATCTCCTGGGTGCTCGGCAGAAGACGGTGCAGTATGACTGCTAGCCATCATCTTCTCCTGGCTGCTGATTAAAAGACAGTGCACTCGGACTGCCGGTAGGACTGAAACTCCATCAGACGAAACTTAAAAGGGAAATGACCTGGCTGAATCACTCCCATGTTTGCCCAGGTGCCCCTGACCTCATCGAGGTCGGTTAAAAGAGCACGCTGGCCTACGTCGACGATGGCTACCAGTCATACTGCACTGTCTGCTGCCAACAGGCAATAAGCTGCTGCTGTGTAGCAATGCAGTACCACGTCTGCCAGCACCCAGGAGACATACGGTGACGGTTAGCTGAGCAGGCTCCATGCTTGCTGTGGTACGGCATCTGCATGGGTAACCCAGGAAAAAAGGCGCGAAACGATTGTCTGCCGTTGCTTTCACGGAGGGAGGGAGGGAAGGGGGGCCTGACGATATGTACCCAGAACCACCCGCGACAATGTTTTATCCCCATCAGGCATTGGGATTTCTACCCAGAATTCAAATGGGCGGCGGAGACTGCGGGAACTGTGGGATAGCTACCCACAGTGCAATGCTCCAGAAGTCGACGGTTGCCTCGGTACTGTGGACCCACTCCGCCGACTACATGCACTTAGAGCATTTGTGTGGGGACACACACAATCGACTGTATAAAAATGCTTTCTACAAAACCAACTTCTATAAATTCGACCTAATTTCATAGCGTAGACAAGACCTTAGTGTAGCACAAACTATTGGCATGATGGAGAGCAGCCTAGGGTTCAACTCAAGCTGCTAATTCAAGTTACAAGCCAAGTTATCATGTCGTCATTGCTATTTTAACTCGAGTTAGCAACCACAGGTTACCTAATCTGAGTTAAATCCACTACCTATTGTTTTGCCGTGAAGATTTAGAGATTGGCAGCTACTCATGCTGCTGGTTCAGAGAACAGAAAGACAACTGTTGGAATATGGAAAATTGCTACATTTAATGATAAACAAAATTTCTTCATCCTCCAAGGAACTCCCTTCAGAAGTTTGACTGTATAAAATACCAGGCATGTACAAATGTTGTAATTTATCCCCCATAACTAGTAATATTGCTATGCTTTATCATACCTATATTAGCATTATTCTTCAAATTTCCAACTATTGCATTAACACTGCTCTTAGCGTTGGTGGGAATGTAGACACTCAGATACCACAGTGATGGGCAGCCATATAAAAACATAGATAGGCAAACTGGCAGGGCATAGACATTTTATCCACCATGTTTTCTGACCCTGCAATGGCACTGGTAGTATTAACAGACAATTTGAATAAAAATGCTGGGGTAAACATGGCCCATCTGAGCTATGTGCAGAGCCATGAGGAAGCAGAGGGGAGGAGGAGTCCATGTAGTCTAGTGGTTATGACTAGGAATCAATAGATATTCTTTTCCAAGCTCTATCGAAGACTCACTGTTTGATTTTGGGCAATTCCGTTAAACATTTTGTGCCCCAGTTTCCACATGTGTAAAATAGGGATGACAATACTTTACTCTTTTTAAAATGCTCTCTTTTGTGGGATGAAAAGTGATAGTTATTTTTTTATTTCTATTTTATTTCAGTACTTCACAACTAATAATTTCAAAGTGTAATCTTAACTGTGTTTGTCATTTTACCACTTCATGTTCCAATAGCTACAGAATCTAACTTTTCATTTGAAACTTCATACAGGAATATTATTTTACATAGCGTCTTGAATACCAAAGGATCCAACAGTGATAAATAAATATAGACTACTTGATTTTCCCCTCCTTTGAGCAGTGGGGAAAGGGTGGGTCTGTCTGGGAACTGAATACAACTCTCTGATTCCATTCCAGCCTGATCTCGGAGGCTGCTCTAACTTAACATTATTGGCATAAGGTCATTAAGAGAATTCCACGGTATAATCAGAAAGCAACTCCTTTGTGCAGATATATACACACAACACCACCCACTGTAGTAATTTCTGATGCATGGGTAGCGACCATCTGATGCATAGCATGCAAGACATGTTTTGACTGAGGATACCCATTATGAAAAGTTGCTATTGGGTCTTGACTGTCCACCCACCCCAAACGGGATCGCTGCTTCTAAAGTCTCACTGGGAAGGCATATTTGTACAGAACATATTTTGGAACCTTGAAAATTACGTAATTGGCACGGTATGCGGTGATCAATACAGAGCGGCTGGGGGCCCTTTTCTGAGTGACCCCCTCAAGGATCCAGGGGCCAGCCATAGTTGGGAGACAATCCCTAGTAGCGCATCCCTGTGAGCGTCCTCCCTTGGGTTTTTCCAAGGAGGCACGATTTGTGCCTAAACTACTAAGGAAAATTATATGTTCATTGGTATGCTCCAGCTTCCCTGTTCCTGTCTGGCAATGCAAAGCATCCATAAACTCTTCTGAACAGTCTGGCTGAGCTGTAAGAACAGCTCCTTTGCATTGCTGGCACTGCATAAGGCAGCTGGAGTGTACTGGTGAATCTGGCCCATTGTGCTTTGTAACATACTTGTATAGGGCACTTTGGGGTGCAAATGAACCTCCCAGTGCCTCCTCTGGGCCCTTTAAAGCTGGGAACTATAGTTGCAGGGCATGTGACTAGGAGCAAGCATGTGACCCTCAGGAAACCAGAGATAAGGCTTCCTGCCTCTAATGCTATGCCTACACTGGGAACTAGCTTGCATAGACATACTTGCACTAGCTTAATAGTAAATACTATTTTTAACATGCTAGCTTGATGAGAGCGAGCACGAGTATGTCTGTGTGGACTGGGAATCACACCCCTGTCTTGAAGTGTAGATGTAGCCTTAGGATGGGGCAGTTGGAAGGTTGTGTTCAAGGTTGGGGATTTATTAATGTGGGGTCTCTCCACAGTAGCTAAAAGGAAGAGTGAGTCCTCTCCCCTCCGAACTGGTGGCAGCTGTGGAAACACTGGAAGGTTAGTATCAAGTAATTGTGAGTTTATTCGCTCTTGTTTGGGAATTCTTATTTGAAAATAAAGCCGGTCAAGAGGAGAAGGCTTGGACTGAATAGTTGGGAACTTTATTTCAACTTCCCTGGCCAGTGAGTTCACCCACCAGCTTAAGTGCTATTTTCAATTGATTATAAGTTTAACTTATTCATTTTTACTCAACCAGTCTTTATCCAAACTCAGCAAAGTAGTGAAGCCTCACTTACAACTGTACTGTACATTCCAGATTTGAAATTTTAAAAGGAAGCTATTCTTCATTTATCTGGGCTCAGAGAAAAAAAAAGTTTGGAAAGTGCAAACAAGCTCGAACAAATCAAATGGCAAAACCACATTTCATTAAACATTCCAGAAAGATAATCCCCTTTGAGTTTCAAATAAGCATTCAAAAGCTTGGCTAAAAGCTTTTTTTTAATTTTATTTTTCTGTTTGCTTACAAGTGTGTGAGTAGATGCTTAAAATGCTACTGTGGCTTTGTTATAATATGGAAGCTTAAATAAATTGACAAAGCAGTGTGTTTCAAATTCTCATTCTATAAGTTCTAAGTCTTTACTGTTGTCTTCATCAATTATTATGCCTGTGTTACTACTGCAATAACACAGGTGTGCATGGCATTTTACCAAACAAGTTAAAACACAAATCCAACTCAGAGGAGTTTACAATCCAGTTCAGATGTAATACAACAAGGGGAATGACAATAAGTTCAGGAGGAGATTATGGGGAGAATTCACACTAGCTCATATACGTTGCAAGCATTTTGATCAGGCTAGTCATTTCTTATAGACCCACCATAGTACTCCTGCTCATTTTGGGTAACAAAACACTTCCAGGCATACATATAAGATAGCCCGACCATCTACAAACTTTAGGACAAACTGTTTAGGACAAACAAATAGAAGAGGAGCAAGGTGCAAGTTGGAACTATAAGTATTTGATAGCCAGGGTTGGATGGTTGCTTGAAAAATGGACTAGGGGTCGGGGGGGAAAGAAATAGAAATAGGAAAGAATAATAATGAAGAATTAGTCCCTCCAAATGCCCTGTGGTGTAGGAAAGAGTTCACATCTTCCTAGGTTTCAAGTGTGATTATGGTCATATAATGGGGAGCACAGGGCCATTGAGGATGGATTTAGACCCCAAAGCTTAAGTTCCATGAGTACGGTGACTAGAACTCCCTTTGTTGGTCCCTAGGGTAGGCATAACAGTAGTCCTTCCTTGGGACAAGGCATCCTGAGAAATAAGACTGTATAAAACCCTACCCTTTCCAAAACTGGAGAGAGGTCTGGAAGGAAACCAGGTATGCTGATGGGCTCACCTGGACATTTTGGGCAAGTAAGCCCCTTCTATTTATTTTGTGTGTGTGTTTGTTTTTAACTTTGTGTATATATTGAGACAGATAAGGGCCTATGAAGCTGGGGAGACAATAATGCTGTTTTTGAACAAATAGAAATAAACCCTGCTGCTTGCAGAGAAACTTCTATTTTTATCTGTTCACAAATTCTACAGAAATGTCTTTCTTTTGGTCTGGTCTGCCACAGATCAAAATTATGGTTATCTAAAAGTGGGACCTTACCCAGTGAGCAGGTGTGCTGACTAAAGTAATTTCAACTATCTTTTGTTACTGTGCCTGCGAGGATGGTCTCATGGATAAGGCAGTGGACTGGAGAACAGTACTATTCCGACTCTGCCATAGATTTTCTGTGTGGTGCTGGCCCAGTCACTTATGCTGGGATTTCAGTGTTGCCAATTCTTGGCATTTTATAACAAGTTTTGCAGCATTTGGTGCTTTTCTTAAAGTCCCAGTTCCTGGAGCCAAGTGACAATCAGAGAATCTGAGTTTCATTTTAAAAAGTAGTATGTTTTTAGCCCTTGTAGTTGTGGAGAAAAGCTTGAAAAGGTGACCTGAGTGTTAACCTTAAAGTTCAAAACTCTGAAGGCACAAAGAAAGAGAACTAACAAACAACAACAATAATAACTAATAAATTATTATTATTATTTATTTTAGAATCTCATGGGTTTTTTAGGCTTGATTCATGATTTTTGAACACTTGGCACTGGCAATAGTGAGATCTTCAGAATGGCATGTGAATGGAATATAAATGCCTGTCTTACATTCATATTATAGTGAGTTACGTGGCTAAACTCCCATAAGATGTCTTACACATTTAGGGATTTCACTGCACTGTATGATACCTGTCTGTTTGTCTTCAGTATTTGCAGTCTCTTTGGTCAAAATCGTTCATTTTTTTTAATTTATGTGCATAAATCGTATTGAAGTCAATGGGTCTACTTGAGTGAGCTAGGCAGGGAGAATTGGGCCCTTTTTCTACAGTTGGGCCCTGTCTCTTTTTAAAATCTCTTTTTTGTTTTAATTCTTATTTTTTCCCTCTCTAGAAATCTTTATGGCCCTAGTAGAGTGCTTGTCTCTGTACTCCTGAACTCCTGCTCTAGGTGCCAGGAATACCTAATGATGATTCAGTGTTCTATTTCAGAGTAACAGCCATGTTAGTCTGTATTCGTAAAAAGAAAAAAGAAAAGGAGTACTTGTGGCACCTTAGAGACTAACCAGTTTATTTGAGCATGAGCTTTCGTGAGCTACAGCTCACTTCATCGGATGCATTGTTTCATGGTCTCTGTGTGTATATAATGTCTTCTGCAGTTTCCACGATATGCTATGCATCCGATGAAGTGAGCTGTAGCTCACGAAAGCTCATGCTCAAATAAACTGGTTAGTCTCTAAGGTGCCACAAGTACTCCTTTTCTTTTTTCAGTGTTCTATGTCTCTCTTCGTTCTTAAATTCATAAAAGCTGAGTTGTTTTATATTGTTAGTTCTTAAACCCAGTCTCCTTTGACATGCTGAAGCAAAATGTTTCCTGATATTCTCCCTGTGTCCTAAAAACAAGCTGTATGTTCATTTTTCTTCCACATATGGGACTGGGATAATACTATATCTCTTGAAATTATTTTTAAATTAATACACAGTAATTTTTGAAAGCCATTTAAATTCCTAATGAAAAGTCACCTGAGACCATAGTACAAAATAAATACATTGTTATTGATCATGCAATAAGGTATTAAAGTAACAATAAGCCTCTCCCTGAGATGTAATTAATTCGCCAATATTGCCATTTCTCTGCAGTGAGAGATGCTGCTGTTTTAATGCATGAGGTCCAGAAGTGCAGTGGAGTGATTTGCGGTATCAGTGTTGCCACTGGGACTCTCTAGTGTTCTTCCCTATTCCTGGCTATTTCCCCCCTCCCCTATACACTACAGACCTGGAATCTAGCTTAACATTGATGAAATACAGATTCATTACTCCTGAAATGACCCCTGTCTGCAATATCCCCTTAATCAGCAAAGTAGTGCTTTAAGACTGGGCTCAGTGACTGCAACCGTATTTATTACAAAGACACACACTGAATAATTGTATATTTACCAACTTCTGTTTAACCTCAAGGTTTGAGTCTTTCATCCTTGTGATTGGATGGACCCTCTCTACAAAGTGAAAAATAATCACAAGACATCACTCTCTCAGTATCTCATTAGCATCACTCTTCTCTCTCATTCTTCACCCAGATTTTATGTGTGAATGGACACCAATTAGGCAAGAAGTTCATTTTGGGGGATTTTGTTTCCAGTTTAGAAAGAGAGAGTCTCCTTATTCCACTCTTGCACTAAAGGTTTACACTCAACAGAGAATATATAGAATGGAAGTAAGTTTTCTTACATGCCTCACAGGGGCACCCTTTCATAGAGTATATTATTGGCTTATACTATAGGCTTCATTGAAAAGGGTCCTTTCAGAAAATATTTTTCTCAGTTATGGTTGATTAGACCAGTTGACCTTTTTTTAATCATTATTCACAAATTGGGAGTGGATCTTAAATAAATAAATTGTTTTGTTAATGATGTAAGGAATTTAAAAAACAATTATGTTTTGTTCCAGGTAAGTGGGGGCTGTCAGACACTTTTTTTTTTTTTATTGTTCAGATACTCTGAGCTTTCTGATCCCGTTCAGCTAAAGCAAATCTCCAAACTTTTTAGGTTCAAAAACTGAAGATGTCAGCCAAAGAACCCCACCCCCCCACCCCCCGTGTAACCCGTCCTCCATGTTCCTCTCATGCTCTGGCATGCCATGAAATCTGGGGGACACAAAATGCCAGATAATTTAGTGTGGAGCTGCCAGGAGCTAACCCAGATTCATCCAGGCCCCTCAACTCTATTATACAGCAGGGAGGGGAGAACTGGAGGCCTGATAAGTTATAAGGGAGGCAGATGGGTCGCTGCAAGGCACCAACAGGGGAAGAGGAAGCAACATAATTTTACTGATAAGCCCTTTCAAAAGGTATTGCATGAAGTTTTGGGCTGTTTCCTACTTTGCCCAGATTGTTTCCCCCATCCTTGGGGTTCCATCCTACTGAGAAGGACCTTACATTCCTTCTGGATCTCTGAGGATCTCCCATTTCTGGCTCCCCGGACTTCACCATGCCTCTCCTCAGTTTAAGTCCTTTCTGAATGAATGTCCTTTCTGTGCCTAACAATGCTGCTTGTTAATCTATCAGATGTTACTTTTGAGCAGCAGCTACCATTATGCTTTGAGCTTTTTAATCCCACACTGTTTCTTGGTTAATTTCTTAATATTACTTCAGACCCTGTAAAATACATAAGAATAAACTATAGAGGTCCACTCGGCACTTAATAAAAACAGGCTTATCTTTTCCAGGCAGACAAGTTAATGGTTCTACTGACACCAAAACTTTAAGTGCATGCCTGGCATAGTTCAGCACAAATAGGAAGTTGGCATCTATGTGGTTGCAACTTTAGGACCTGCTTTTAAAAAAATATATAATTTGTTGAAATGTCTACTAAAAATGAACAGAAAAATAAGCCTGTCCCTTGTTAAATTTTCCTATACAGAACAAGCAAACAGGTACTTTTAAACTGAATTCCCTTCCATTTTCGATTAAGGGAAGACAAAAAACATAAGAAGGAACAAAAGTAAAGTCTCCATGAGAGAGAGAGAGAGAGAGAGAGAGCACAGTGTGTGTCTCTACTTTAACAGGCTGCATGTGCACTGAACACACAATGCCCGCTTCTTCCAGAAGACAGCAGATTCCCCTGCAATTTTAAAGTTACAGTAATCAGAAAAGTCAGTACAGTTCGAGATATACATGTATCACAAGTTTGCGCCTATTTAAAGCAATAGGAATAGGATCTGGCTCAGTGTTTCTGTTCATCATTAACAAAAATAATTCTGTTGAAATCCCTTTAAACTTATTTTCTTTCTTCATATCAGCAGTGCCTACCAAGATATATCTGTAAATAAAAGCTTTCTCCTTCATATTCAGTATGATCTCCCTGTTTGATTCATTCACTGAGGCCACAATTCAGCATTTCTGATGTCATAATAAAGTTCCATGGTAGCAATTGTGGCATCAGAAGCATTGAACTGTAGCTTCCCTGAATGAATCAGGCAGGAAAAATAGGGATAATCGTCAAGGAGGAAAGTGTATATTTATACACATGTACTATCGTAATCAACAGTGACAGGAAAGGAAATGCACAAAAAAATCATGATGGTTTTAATGAGGTTTTTGAGTAGTAGTTCTTTAACCACATTACAGGACTCTTTAAAATTATAACAACTCAGGATGATCCTCACCCAGTTTGGTAAAAGTGAACAAGAAGAACTCTTTAAAGAGACTTTTAATCAATATTTCCCTTTGACAGCAGGAGCTTCAGCTCTGCCAAGACATTTTTACTATGAAGTCAGTTCAGCATCAAAGTCCTAAATGATGCATAGGATTTCATGGCTAGCTCCTTAGTTTAAATGTTATGACTGATCAGTGGCAGAAGAAATGCCTTTTTATTTCGCTGTGATAGCACAGGAAAGCCTCACATAGGGTGGCAAGAAACCGCCACTTCTTTCTTTCTTTCTTTCTTTCTTTCTTTCTTTCTTTCTTTCTTTCTTTCTTTCTTTTCTTTAACACACATCCATCTAAGAAGTTTTTCCCCTACTGCGAAAATAGTTCAGTCTGAGCAATAAAGCACCCAGTGCAGACTATACAATATCAGTTCAGTCTCCACACTTATTAGCCTGTGAGAGCAGCTAACTTAGAATTGTTTTTTAATAATCACCAAAAGACAGCCTTCTGCTATAGGAATAGTAGGGAAATCTAAATGAGTGTTGCCTTGGGTGGAAGAAACAGCCAATATGAGAGGCCCCTCACATTGTGCAAACTCCTTAATGTGGAATTTTCTATTAACAAATGCCCACCTGGTTATACCCAAATGTTTGGTTTTAATCTTGGTCCTTCCCTCTGTGTGTAACTAAAACAAATCAAAAAAAGAAAACACAAGTGCTTCTATCAATGTACTGTAAGTTGCAAACCAAGCTGAAGCAGATCACAGGCAAATGTGTCTTATGACTAATGAGAGGAGATGTGACAAATGTTTATAAGCCTGTGAAGGGTATATATGTGTAATGCAAGAAAGCATAGCAAAGAATAATGGGAATAAATGGGAGAAAGGGGAGTCTAGACCGAATCGCAGGAACAGAATTCCTGCTTGATCTTCTACGAAAAGATTGGATAGTGTAAGTGAAGTTGGATTCCCTACCACATAGGGCATGCTTAAATTGGACAGCTTAATATAGTATATTCTCCACTGTGGAAACCAATCCTGCCCTTGCAGGGGGATGATCTAGATAGTTCTTTCCATCATTGATTTCTGTGGTTTTTCGGATTCTAATGAGATTGTGTGTGGCAGAACTTTGTTTATGTGTGGGGCCTACAGTAAGAACAGTGTTTGAATTACTCAAAGCAGGAAAGATCGATGTTTAAAATCTAACATCTGGGTATGCCCAGGATGACATTTCCTAACAAAAGATTCAGTGTTAAAGGTATATATTTATAAATACTGGGGAAAATGGGACGTGGTGTAGATCTAATGCTATTTGATATTTATGAAGTGTCAAGGTTTTATTTGGACAGAAATTTGGTAATTATCAACAGTAGGGCCATTTATTAAGTTTGAGAGTAAATCAATAGAAAATTGGAATTCCATTTATTTCGTGACCACTTTGCATTTGCCTACTGTGCCAACTAAGTGTAGCAAAATGCAACTTCAGGACTGCCAGGCATACCAGATAGGTCGTACACATTCCATTCCAGTTGCAGTGGCTTTCATCACGACAAACAAACTATACTGTGATGCAGAATTCTGCAGGAGAATGAGGAGAGGAGATGGCTGCAGTTGGGTTTATTCGAGAATTAATAGCCTTTAACTTTACTAGTGGGTTCAGTCCTGCCCATCTTATTCAGCCAAAACTCCCAATGGATTTAATGGGAATCTTGGCTCAGTCTGAGGTACAAGATCAGGCTCTATGCCATTTAAAGCACTGATGAGATGATCTGCAGTAAGGTGGGGCTAACAGATCAGCATTCAGTTTGTTTGGAGGGGTAGTGGGTGAATGATTCTGATCTTTGCCAAAGTCACCGCATGTCACCGTCACACCTCAGAGCCAACAAAGCATTCAGTTAAAAAAAATGAAAAAATAAATATTTTCCTGTTCTCCTTCAGGCAGGATATGTTCGGGACCTGTCTTTTCAGTGACCTACAAAATTTTAAGAAAAGACCTTCCAGAATTTTATTGGCATTGCCACTATTAGACGAACTTCCCTTTCTCTTCTCCTCAGCCTAGGGGTCAGCTTTAAAGAGAGCATTAAGTGAATGGCTAATGGAATTAAGGGTATAATAATAGAAGGATATAGTGAGACAATTGTATTAACAAGAAATAAATCATGTTGAGTGTAAGGTAAGTGTTTTTTAATTGATTGATGGGAAGGATGCCCCATAGGTTTTTCGAGGACTAACAGCCATTTACCTCCTCATCTACAGTAAAAAGCCAAAAGAGAGAAAGAGATAAGAAAATTATGCAGTGGAGAGATAAATTATTCAGAGAAGATGGCCTTTTAGTGCTGACATCACTAATGTGAAAAAGCATTAAATCTTTGACACTAGCTGCATTCCTTGGAGGTTGCAATGGCTGGAACGAGGTATTAGAGATTAAAGCTGGAATGCTTCTTCAGCTTCCTTGTATGCCATAAGTGGCCTTCCAAGGTGATCTGGTAAACAGAGACTCAGCAAGTATTATGGATCCCAAGTGAAATGGTGATGCTGGATTTTTGAACCTGGAGACTCTATCTCTGTTAAGAACAATTCTGATGTACTCTGTATTAGGGCATGGTGATATACATTACAATCATGAAGGCTATCTACATGCATACATGTGAAAAATAACAATGCAACGTTAAGGTTCTAAAGTGAAGGCCACAAAGCCAAAGCCTCAGTTTTTGTAACTTGACCTGACTTCACTAGAGCTATGCCAATTTACACCAGCTGAGGAGCACAGCCAGGAAATACAGAAACTCAGATTGCACCTGCAGTTATAACTCTGTCCCATTGCGTGTATATATTGCAGTTGAAATAAGCAAACATTTCATTAAAAGGCAAGATTGGCTGCTGACCTCCCACCCACTCAAACCTTAAAAGCAAGGAAATGTGGCGTGAAGGGGTAGAATCTCCCTTGTCTCCCACGCATCAAATGAGATGCTATGGCCCCCCACAGAGAATTGCCTTCCATTTGCAAGATACAGAGACACATTACACTCCCTACATTCATTTCACTGTTTAGGATTCAAAAACTTAACTTTAACTTCATACTTAGCCCCCAAATTTTCCATTAACCTGGACCCCATATGTCCTTTCTGCACCCATGCCTCTCTTCCTGAGCTAGCATTGGCAAGATGCACTAGTGAATCAGGTGAAAAATGTCAGCAGGAGATGGTACCGCTCATGTTTCTCTGGCTCCAGGGAGTTTGGAAAGTCTATTTCTAGTGAATTTGTTAGCTCTGTTTTTGTGCTGACCTCTGCTACAACTCCATCATTCCCACCTGGCAAGTTCCATTTGCAGGGTACCCCACTCCATGTTCCACAGTACCTTACATTGGGTCCAAGCCTAGACAGCTTGGCAGTGTTCATCTCCTTTGTGAAGGAAAGTAAGCCAAACACACTTTGAAGGTAATGGGGCACTGACATGAGTTTGTGGGTGCAGTTTAAAGGCACTGGGTCCACAATGTCTTCACAAAAGGTTTCAGAGAGGTGAGATAGCACACCGAACATTTCAAAAACAAGTAGGTTTTAAGATGTTTTTATTTAGCAAATGTTAACCCCCTGTCTCTCACACCATTCAAACAGGCCACAAAGATCACATTCTATTGTTAGTTCAGTGGAAAATTATATAGATGTATTAGATAGAGAAGTTAATGTGCCCCACTGAACTGAGAATCCTGACTCAGCTTTAACTATGGTGTTCCTCTGTAATACAGTCTTTAATTATGCAATTACCTACTATTTCTCAATTGAAGGAATGGACTGATTTTTTTTCTATAACCTTTGATGCATATTTGTACCTTTACTACTGTGTGATATTCTGTGACTGTAAAAAAAAAACAACCCCAACTCTTTCAACAATGAAATGCAACAGAAGCAAATATAGGAAGTGAAATATAATTAAAGAATTAAAAGGCAGTATGTCTGAGTGCATAGCTAAATCCACAATTAAAGAAGAAGGTAACAATGTTTCCGTAAACTAATTTAGGCCTGTTTTTGCTCTATATTGATATAGGTTGCTGTAAATAGAATCTTACAGTAAAAGACAAATACCTTGGGCTTAAAAACTTGCAAATTTTTGTGAGCCTTTAAAATGTGTGTACTCTGTTTAGTTTCATTTATACAGTTAGAAATATCTTTGGACCTTCCACAACAGTTACGCAGGAGTATAAATTCCATCTATGACAAATTCCCCCATGTGATTATAAAGAAACTGTTTTACAATGTTTTAATGTTTTAAATGTTTTAAAGCAAAACTCTGGAAGTTTGCATAGGCTTTGGACAGAATAAAAACAGATCTTGCAGAATATTAGTTCATTATCTACATAACACACTTACTTCAAAACTATTGGAAAACGTACAAAGTACAGTATGGAATACGGTTGCTTGATGTACTTTTATCCAAAGAGCAAAATTCCACTTGGTATGTGTAATACAAACCTAGCAGAAAAACCAGACACAAAACAATAATACTCAATACAGAAGATAATTTGATATATCAAATGCTTAACTTTGGAATGATAGACAGCCTGATTTTCAGAGGTGTTAAGTGCCTGGTCTTTGCATTTCCTAACGCCCTAATCTTATAAAGACTTAATTATGTTCTTAACACCATGATGAGGAGTCATTTGAAAAGTTAAGCATGAGTCTTTGTAGGACTGGGGTTTTAAACTGGAACTGATGGTCCTCAACACCAATGAAAATCAGGCCCAGAACAACAAAATATATTCCAAGATAGTGTATGTTCTGGACGAACTGGTTGTGACCAATCCCCACCTAACTTCTCCTGGGAAGGAGCTACTTTTAGGGACACTTTTGTGATTAAAAGAAAGGGTGATAGCTTTTTAAATTTTTTTTTAAAGTTTAGGATAAATATTTTTCAAATAATATTGACTCACAGATGATCCCTTTGGAAAGCTCTTTAAAAGTGCTCTAGACTTTTTTGGTTACTGGTAAGAAAACAAAACAAAAGCCCACCTGCTCATTCATTCTCATTACTTGCCCATGCCTGAGAATGAGTTAGACCAGCTGCTGGGCTGCTCCAAATGGCACCAGTGGTGGAGGGCACTTAATGGACCCTACACCTATGGAATATTGACGTAGCAATGCTCCACTCTGACATATTCCAAATGTGTCCCAACTTCAGTATGCCCCCTACACTGGATGGGTGATGGTTTTAGGTGTAACAGCTTCCCAGAGCGGCACAGCCCCCTGCTTACTTGGAGCTGGTTTACTTGGTCACAGCCTTGGTGCCCTCAGACACGGCGTGTTTGACCAGCTCCCTGGGCAGCAGCAGGCACACGGCAGTCTGGATCTCCTGGGAGGTGATGGTGGAGCGCTTGTTATAATGCACCAGGCGGGATGCCTCCCCAGCAATGTGCTCGAAGATGTCATTGATGAAGGAATTCATGATGCCCATGGCCTTAGAGGAGATGCCGGTGTCGGGGTGAACCTGCTTCAGCACCTTGTAGACGTAGATGGAGTAACTCTCCTTCCTGGTCTTGCAGCACTTCTTGTCTCCCTTCTTCTGGGTCTTGGTCACCGCTTTCTTGGAGCCCTTTTTGGGCGCGGGAGCGGACTTTGCTGGTTCAAGCATCCTGAAGACTGCAAGCAATGCACAAAATGGTGAAAGGCAAAAGTTCAGCCACTCAGGGAGCTGCCCTCTGACAGGGGAAGTCTCTACTGGGCACTTAGGATACCTAGTCATGGAGCAGAACCCCATTGTGCTAAGCACTGTAAGAACACGGAACAAAGAGTGCAGCCAGATAACGGCCCCTTTGTACCAAGCAGCAGTCACATATTATAGAATCTAACCCTTTGTATTCAAAGTGCTTTACAAACATTGTGCCAGTTTAAATCTCTGCTAGTTTAAATCAGCAAAACAACACTGATGTCGATGGAGCCATGGTCATTGTACTAGCTGAGGATCTGGCCCATTATCTACTTCTTTGTATGTGTGTTCGCAGAGATAATCAACAAATAAAAGTAATTGCCCAAAGGCTGAAAAAGTGTTGTGGACAGAATAGAATGGGGGCAGAATGTGCCATATTTCTATAGAGCTAGTCTATCCCATATCTTTTCCAGAGAAGGATTAGAGGCAGAGAACAGTCCTACCATGCTGCTGCTGAAATAGATGCCTTAATATATTTCGTTCTAGAATAGTGCAATTCCTCCTTAAGGTTTTTCACATGTGCTGCCCCAGTTGTGCAACATCAGTAATAAAGATACTGCAGGGCAAATTGTGCCCTGTTACTATTCTACAACTCCTCTACAGGCTAGTGGGGTAGCACAGAGGGAGTAATTTGGCCTGCAGAATCTTGGTAGTTGGTAGTGATAAATGAAAAGAAAGAGCCCAGTATATGGTAATTGAGATCGTAAGCGGTTTGCTGGGCTGGCGGTTGGAAACATGTTTTTCCTTATAAACTGAGCCAATCTAATGCTGGTCTGTCCCTCCAAGTACTTGTATGGCCCCTCACCATAGTCCCTGAGCACAGAGGAACACATAAGATTCACCACAATGCAATTTTTTTTACAAGTCACTTTTCTATTGTGCTTTGTGCAGTCTCTCACTTATTCCCTGCTTTTTCTTCTAGCATTTGACACTCTCTGAACTTTATTTCCTAATCTTCTCAGACCTCTTAGCTATATAGCTCTTAAACATGTGTGTTGTCCTCCCCTCAACCCTCCCACTCCTAGTGTATTTATTGCTTGCTAACACCCCTCACTTTTGGGGCATGCATGAATATCTCTGAAAACTTTCCACTTCCCCAATGTATTTTCCCCTATGTTGTCTTACCATATTGATGTTCAGCCAGTGCTTACTCTATATCCCCATACTTAAAATAGATAAGATTTAGAGTGTTGGTTTACGCCCTGATCTTGTAATTAGTTGCTCCCACGTGGAGCCTGATTGACTTCTGGGTTTATAAACTAATTTTAGGCCCCAATCCTGCAAAGACTTATATATGTGGTTAATTTATACACTGTGAGTAGTTTCATGGATTTAAATGGGGCTGCTTGCATTGTGTGTAAACCTTTGCAGGACTTGGACCCTGGGACACCGTAAAGGGAAGCAATATAATAGGAGGTAGCATATGGCGAAGGAAGGCAAAGGTTCTAGCAGTAGGATCATATCACTACTCAGTTAAGATATGTGGACATACAAAAAAGCCCTGGCTGGGATGATTTAGTTGGGGATTGGTCCTGCTTTGAGCAGGGGGTTGGACTAGATGACCTCCTAAGGTCCCTTCCAACCCTGATATTCTATGATTCTATCATTCTATAATATCTGAAAATGCTAGTTATTCTAATACAGAGTGTGTCCCCCAAGTAACCCTATGTTAATCACCTGCTAATAACTTCTCAGTTCGCTACTTAGCACCTGTTAGAGCTAATCATCGGCTTTGTATTTGTATAACAGATAAATAATTAAGAAATAAATTATGTCCACAGTGGTTTTAATACAATGTTGGTGCTTTAATACACTCAAAGTTGTTGTTTTTCTCTTTAATATACAAAGTATTAAGAAAACATAAGCATTCCTCCCCTTGTTCCCCATATTACTATATCAGTGAAACGGCAGCTCAAAATAGCACTTCTGTTTATCTGAATGCCTGGTTATCTGAAAGTTTCAGACGTCCCTGGCCATTCAGATAAATGGGAGCGTGTGAGTGTGTCTACATGCACACAACTGACTGACTACTTATGAGGCAGTTATGCAATTCTCTACGTTAGACAGAAATCTTTGTGGCATCTGTATGTGATCATCATCTCCCATAATCTGCAGGTTTGTATCTTCATCGCATCATCCCCCACTGAGACTGTTTTATAGGTCTTGGTGTTGCCCTCAATATACTACACTCCTCAAAAGCTAAAACATTCTATTTATGTAGCGTTGGTAAGTGCTTTTTTTTTTTTTTTTTTTGGCTTTCAGTAAAATGTGTAGAGACATTGGTGTGCTTGGACATTTTTCTATTCCATTCTCCCCGCAGAAGGACTTACTTGTTTCCATCCTGTGATCTGTTGCACAGATTTTCTGAGCCCCTCCAAATGCTGGTCATGTGCTTGCTTTCATGGAATTTTGTGGCCAGCCTCTCATTGAGTTGTCAGTAGCAGATCTTACCATTTCTGATCATATCATAGTACCATTTGCTGTACGTTAATTTACCTTTGCCATTAACTACAGGTCAATTTTGTCCATTAAAGACAATAATCCTAGTCAAGCTCCAGGATGCTATTCGTGGGGACTACTATCCTTAGATCTCTTGAGGAACTGGTAAATCCATCTTATAATCTTGTCTAATAAATATGCTTGATTTGTTGGCTCTTGTTAGTGCTCACACAGTTAATTCTAAATGCAGAGATCCTTGATTAGTGTGCTGGTCTCAGAAGGCTTTCAAGAGAACACCGGAACATACTGAAGATAGGGAGCTCCTAAATTACAGATATGTTTTCCAGCATGGAAGGAGGAGCACACACAAGCTTATAAGGAAGTGTAGACAAGATAGTATGTTTATACTAAATGTGTACCTCAGATCGTCAAAGGTGGGCCCAAGGCAATTGTCTACCAACATCCAATAGTGTAGAAGCTTGACATTTGCTTTGGAGTAGGTCTCCTAATCTAAACATTCTATCAAGAAATACAGCGAAACTAGTTTGGCTGGTATTTCCAAACTAGAGTGTACACAAATGGAGCTTGCTATGTCTTTTTTTTAAATTTCAAAGTGCAAATTCTTTGAAGGTTGCTGAATTAAATTAGAACCTACTGAAACCTAACAAATGGCAGCTGATTCATGTGCTCAGAAGCTGCTGAACTTTCTACAAGATGCTTTCTCCCTCCAACTCTAATCTGTTCCAACTGAGTCTGCAACTGCATTAAATTCCACTAGATGGCACTTTTCTGAATATATGATAGAACAAGTTTTTCTGTTCTTTTCCTTATTGCAAACCATTTCTGACACAGAGCCTTGTGCTATTGCCAATGAATGCACTGTCCACTCTCCAGTTTCAGTTGGATTGTTTCCATAGAAGTAGTGAAAGATGGTTTCAACATCACTCTGAATTTTTTTATGAAGGTAAGCCTTAACATCTGAGGATTGGTCCTTTCGCTTTCCTGTTGGCTGAAGAACCTGTAATGTTCCCACAGGATTTAAACAAGACATGACAGGAGTGTACTGAATAAAATGCTAATTGTGTAGTTCACTGGACATGGACTGAGAGCTCAGTAAGTATCCCAAGCTCCTAACTCCCAGACTGGCTAACACAGCCCGTGATGCTTACTGTCATCACATGGGATTCCCAGATGTCCTCCCCTGGACTGCACAGTCTTGGCATGGACAGCAAACTATCCAGCATTTGCATACTACAGCGATGAGGGGCACATAAGTACTGAAATAGATGTTGCATTCAGAAAGAGCTCATGGTTTTGTGGTTAGGGCCCTGGATTGGAACTCAGAGTTGGATTCAGTTCCTGGTAGGGTTGCCAGTTGTATTCCTAGAGATTTCATCACATGACATAATCTTTAATTAAAGATTAATCTTTAATTTCTGGAGGCTCCAGGCCAATCCTGGAGGGTTGGCAACCATAGTTCCTGGCTCTGCCACAGACTTCCTATGTGATCTTGGTCAAATCATGAATCTCTCTTATGTTTCAGTTCCCTGTCTGTACTAAATGGGTGATACTACTTTCTTCTGCCCCCCTACGCCCAACTTGTTTGTTTAAATTCTTGTGGGAAGAGTTTGCTCCTTACTAAATTCAAAAACTGCCTGACTGTGACAGTGATTTACTCACCCCTGTATGGGGCATGTCGACTGCCTCAGTTTCCCCTCCTACCAGCTGGTGGGTCAATTCCCAATCCCAATTTGACTGTGGTTCTTTGAGTGGTTTATCCCTCTCAGTGTTTAAAACAAAAGTCTGTAGAAATAAAACAGTCTCTTACATGACCTCATGATCAATTTTTATTGGTGGGAGAACATGAGAAGGTCGAAGCACTGGGATAGTGATGGAAGCATGAGCTCAGTTAACAAAATAACTAGCCATTTATTACTGGGAGAGGGTACAGAGACATGAGCTTCCCTTCTGATGCTGGTGCAGCTGTACCAAAATATAGTTTGCCTGTCTGGATGTGCCAAGAATTACCCACTCACCCAGCCAGCACAGCTGCTCTGTTCCCAGTCTTCCAGCATCCTTCTGGGCTCAGTCCTTTACCAGCCTTCCTCGGCTATCTGATTCAGTTCCTCAGACTTTCCTGGGGCCCAAGTGTCTTTCCAGCCTTCCTGGGTGCTAATTAGTTCCCTTTGCTGCTCCACCTTTCTAGGTTGGCATAGTGTGGGGGTGAGTAGGGAGACCCGTGGCATTCCTCAGCTACAGGTACTTAGCCTTAGGTCCCTATACCATGTACTGTTCCAGTGTTCTCCAGGACCACTTCCTATGGTGCCACCTTCTCTAATTCCTTTCCTGGTTTCTTCCATATGTACAGACTTTCCCAGGCTCCTTCACCAGGATCTCTCAACCAGAAAGCTACTGCCAGTCCTTCCTCAGATCCTGGTTCCAGGAGAGCTTCCCAACATAGTATTGGGCCTTCCAGCTCTCTCATACTAATCACAGGCTGCCCCTTAAAAGTCCCAGAAGGCATCTGGGAGATAACTGGACACAAGTGAGGCTGAAACAAAACTCCCTTGAAGAACAAGGTCACTGCATGACATTGGCACAGTGGGTCCTGATCTCTGTTTGGGCCTCTAGACACTACTGCATTACCAATAATGAACTGTGGCAACATTACTTTAACACTATCATGAGAGAGTGCTACTTTGAACCAGATGGCCTGTGGTAATCACTGTGACCTGAATTTCTACCACTGGATGTGGGTGTGTGTACACATGTGCGTGCGAAGAGAGTGAGGCACACTGAGTTTAGTTGCTAACAGAATGCTGATGACACTTAACTATACAGCCCATTCTCAACTGATGAAACCATCACCATTTCTAACATGTCAGAATGCTGACAAGAAATGAGCGCTTGGATGAAGAGCAGCTGGCTCAAGCTAAACCCAGGCAAGACTGAAGTGATGTTAGGTGGAAAGGGAAACGCTTCAAAGAATAGGCTAAGATGTTGCCTGTGTCCACTTTCCATTGGGGGAACAAGCCCCCCATTCATCAGACTGATGTAAAGCCTTGGGGTCCTGTTTGACTCTTAGCTAAGGCTGGATGACCAGGTAGCATCAGTTTCCAAAGATGCCACCTTGCACCTCCACCTTGCTAGGAAACTTCATCCAAGAACCTGGCCACAGGGATCCATGCATTTGTTCCCTCCAGGCTGGTTTACTGTAATTCGTATCCAAAGCTGAGTGCGAAGACTGCACAGGCTCCAGCTGGTACAGAATGTGCTCCCAACTTCTCCATGGCTTAGGCCTCCACGAGCACTTTAGGCCTGTGTTCAAGTCCCTCCACTGGCTCCCGGGCAGCTTTGGATGCCAGTTTAAGGCCTTGGTCCTAATTATCAGAGCAATTAATAGATCAAGCCCCAGCTACATCAAAAACCAAATTTTTATCACTGTCTGTGCTCCTCTGGGACAAGGCAGGTTACAAAGCCCAGGATGAAGGTAATGAGAACTGGGGACAAAGAATCTCTATTAAAGGGATCCAGCTGTGAAATATCCTCCAGTGGAGATCAGGCAATTCCTGAGTATGACCATCTTAAGAAACTCTGCAAAACCTATTCCTCTTTGAGAAAAGCTTTCCACTGTAAGTGATGGTTGCAATATGAACACCCCTTCTATTCCCAAACTCTACCACAACCCCCACAACAAACAAAACCCTACCCCCACCAGAGTTTTGACCCCAAAAATGGAGAAGTACCAGAAACTCTATGAAGTCTGCTATGGACTTCGCTATTGCTATTCATTTTTAAGTGGCAGTTGCTCAGCTAGAAACAGTGTAAAACCTGAGAACACACTCTCCTTCCCCCCCCCCCCCCACGTATTTAGTTTTTTGGCTCTGCAGGAAGTGGTGGTATCTCTGTTACATCCTATGTAACAAGAAATTTCAGCTTGGTTTCCTGTTATTCAACGAAGCCCGTTGTCGTCTGAGTTTTCACTGATTAGTGTCTAGTATATTCATTATATTACTGTATCATGGGATCTCACAAACTATGCAGGATTAGCAGGCTTTCACTAGAAGACCTCAGAGGAACATGTACATGCCACTGAAAGTGGCAGTGCTAATTTAGGAGATGATGCTCTTCCCCATGCAATGTATATTGACCAATATAAAACAGCATAATATTGGAGGGATGGGTGGGACTGGGGTGGGGAGCATCAGTGCTGGTAAAGGTCCTTTCTTGAAAGTTAAATGTAAAGCTGAGACCCTGATGACTTTGGGTCTTTAATTCCCCCTGCAGTTTCTATTATCTTTCACATCTATCCTAAACTGTTGTGTAGGAATATAGGTATTGCCACAGAGGATCAGACCAGCAGTCCATGTACTCCAGTATCCTGTCTCCAATACTGACTAATACCAGCTGTTTCAGAGGCAGGTAGGAGAAAGCCTGCAACAGGTACTTATAGAATAACCAGTGCACAGGGAAAATTTCCTCTTTACTCCCAATAGTTTGAAGTTGGTGTATGCCCTGACCCTGGGGATTGATATCCCTTCCCAAACTCTTTGTTAATAGTTACTAATATAACACTGTATATCCTTGTTCACCATAGTAATATCCACTCCTTTTATGAAGCCTTCTAAGCTCTTGGCCTTAATACTGTCCTGTGGCTCTGAGTTCCATGGACTAATCATGCAGTGTATGAAATTATCTGTTTTGGAATTCGCCACTTTCCAATTTTTTTCATGTGTTATGAAAAGTGATGAATGGAATCTGTCACCTTCCTCTGTACTGTTCAATATTTTGTATACCTTTATCATGTCTCCTCTTACTTGTCTCCTCTAAAGTAAACAGTCCAAGTCATTTCAATCTCTTCAGATGAGTTTTTCCATGACCCTAATCATTCTCATCATCCATGTCTGAACCCCCTCCTTCTGCTACTTCTGTTTTGTGCTATGAAACAATTGCCCTGTTTCACCTTAGAAGCAACTGAACTTCAGTGGTGTATGAAGTTAATCCTTTTGCATAGTCTGTACCTCTATCATTATGTCTATAACGTGCTTTGGGATTGTCTAGATTTTCTACATTATCATTTAGTACAGAAGTTTCAGTCTGGCTGTTTGAAAAGGGTGATACAAGTGACATTTTAACACTGTTGAATAGAACACTTTAGTTACTTTGGGGTCTTTTGGGCGGGGGGGTATACTATATATATGCTTGGATCTGGCTTCAGCTTTATAAAAAATGTGACTTTTGGCCATGAATATATTCCACAACAGGCATTATTTGTAAGGTGACTGAAATTATGTGTAAGGTGTGTGAACACTTTCTCTGACTAAATCTTGATAATGCTATTTTGCATTCACTCTGCTGAAATAGAAGAGACTAGTTTAACTTAGCTGAGTGGCTGCAGAAATATCAAGCAATAGATTAGATGGAAACAGAATTACCTGTCAACCTTGCAGAAGCAGCGAGATATAAGCCATATCTATGTATAGACTGAGCTTGATAAGTTTTTACAAGGGGACAGGGGTGAAAGTAATATTAAACACTTACTGGTATGGGGGCCCTCAGAAAGGGTGGGGTCCCGGGTGGAAGGGGCGGGGCTGGGGTCAGCCTTCCCCAGCCAGCCCATCCATGCTGCCTGGTCTGCACCGCCTTGGGCTCCTGCGGTGATTTAAAAGGGCCCGGGGCTGCAGCTGCTGCTGCGGTAGCAGTGGCTGTGGCCGAGAACCCCAGGCCCTTTTAAATCGCTGACCCTGTGGCAGCTGCCCCTCCCCCTCCCCGCCATCTGCAGCCCGGGGGTGGGGGTGGGGGTGGGGGGGCAAAAGGGGCAATGACGTTAAAGCGGTGCCATGGCAGCGCTTTAAGGAGGGTCATTTGCTGGCTGCATATGGGCCGATACCGGCTTCTTACCGGTATGCTGTGCCGGCCCATAGCAGCCTACTTTCACCCCTGCAAGGGGATGGTGAGATGAGACTGCCTGTCATGGCATGTGGTCAATCCGCAACTGCTATAAGCAAATCTCCAGTGGCTGGAGATGAGACAGTAGAGGGGAAGGGCTCTGAGTTACTACAGAGAACTCTTTCCCAGGCGTCTGGGTAGTGGGTCTCGCGCATGTGCTCAGGGTCTAACTGATCACCATATTTGGGGTTGGGAAGGAATTTCCCCGAGGTCAGATTGGCAGAGACTCTGGGGTTGTTTTTTTTTTGCCTATCTCTCTGCAGCATGGGGCATGGGTCACTTGCTGGTTTGAACTAGTGTAAATGTGGAGTTTTTGTAACTTGAAGTCTTTAAAGCAAGATTTGGGGACTTCATTAACTCCACCAGTAGTTATGGGCCTGCTAAAGGAATGTGTGTGAGGTTCTGTGGCCTGTGATGTGCAGGTCAGACTCGATGATCATGATGGTCCCATCTGGCTGTAAAGTCTGAGTCTGTCTATACTTGCCTCATTTTCAGAAGTGCTCAATCTGATCAAAGGGAGCTAAATGGATTGAAGTCAATGGGAGCTTTTGGGCAGTTCTAAAAGTCTGCCACATGACTGAATCATGGTCTTGCAGTAGTGATATAGTTAATGTTGGGTCAGACATTTGTTTCAGAGGGTTTTTCTTTCCTTCCTTCTTTTTTGGAAACAGGCCATGATGAATTTGAACTAAATTTCAGCCACTAATTAATGCATGAGGAATGATCTCCAATGCCCATTTTGTGTTAGTTTTTAAGGAAATTTGAAAAACAGGAACACTAGAACAGCTTGTGTTTCCCTCTCCCCTCCAGACTCAGTGAACATTTGCTGCCCCCTGAAACTGCCTGAGCAGTAACTTTGTGAAAGCAGTGATAACCAGCCACTCATCACGCCCTCTCTCCAGTCATTTGCATATTTGGGGAGAGTCACTATTGCCTTGGTTGTCCTGGCAGTGGCTGCCTTTGACAATGGATTTCCCTCATGCTACTGTAAAATTAGTACAGAGGAGGGTCACAGAATGAGCTGCAGTGAGAACAGACTAGGTTTGGATAAACTCCAGATGTGTGCTTCTTTGGGTTTGTACTGTGGCGAGGTTACACAGTCTCTTTTCAAAGGGTCATTGTTTGTTACTTTGCTCAAAGAGTGACATGAAAATAAGGTACACAATTCCAGCGCCCTTTCATGGATATTGTAGGAAGCCAATAAATTGTGTCTTTCTGAATTTTTTTTTTTAAGGAAGTGGGAAATTATAGCTATGAGTCCCTTCACAGTTAAATCTTTCAGAAGTTGCAGTAAAACAGAAGCTGCATTAAAAACTAAACCCTGTTCAATATATCGGTCAACAAGGCACTGAGTGTTGAAATATGAAGGTTCACAAAGATAGTAGTGGTCAGAAAATACACATGGAAGAGAGCAAATGTGTAAGTGCTTTATTTAAATAGCACATAGAAAAAAAGATTTTATTTGTAATTAAAAACAACACCACCACCACTGTTTAACTTTAGTTAAGGTTGCTCTCATTGATAAACTAACCCATAAAATCTGAGGCAATACAAAATTAAGGATTAAAAAGTTGCCAAGTTAAGCACTCTTAAATGAGAAAATGCCAGAATGAATGTTGCCCATGCGTTATAATACTGTCTCTGATTACATGATCCCATAGTATTGTTTTCCATAGGACCCCTGCCTCATTCAGTGCACAGGATGGATCTGTACTGAGGATGAATTGGGGTTGTGCAGAGAAGAAGGCTGTTGTCTGTAGGACCCCTTTCTCATTTGTTACAGAAATTAGAAGGTGTGTCATGAATGAGGCAGGGGATTGCAGGAGAGAAGGGATGGATTCATAGTTAAGGCAGAACTATGGAAGGAGAACTGGATTCTATCTGTGCCTCTGCTACAGAGTTCCTATGTGATGTTTAGCAAGTCACTTAAACTTTTCACAGGCAATCACTTCTGCATATCCTTAAAGTCTTTAACATAATGCATACACTCCAGGGGACTGAATTAAGGTTGCATGGACATGGTCATTCTGGCACTTCTTAACAGGAGAGTGCTTGACTTTGCAACCTTTTAATCCTTAACTTTGGTTTTCGTAATCCTTCATGGTTTAGTTTTATTGACAAGAGTTACACCTTAACATTAAACAAAGGTTTGTGTTTGTGAATATAGATTTAGGAGTCTAACTTTGGACTCCTATTTTTGAAAATGTTGGCTTCTATTTAAAATATTAATAAAAGTGGGTCAAATTCTGCTTGCAATACACCATTGTATGTCTAACGTAATGCCAAATTGCACCATTGTAAATTAGTAGAATTTGGCTCTATGAATCAAATGTATCTGTATATAAAAAAATAAGCACATCACACAGAAGATTTCTTTTGTATATTTGCTGGTTATCCAAATGATGAATTACCCGAGACATTGACATGAGTTTGCGTTTAGCTTTGCTTGATCGCATTCCAAAATAATACAACCACTTCCCTTGTTCAAAGGACAAAAAATATATATTCAGATCAAATTCTTCATATGCACTGTGGTGGAAGATATAAACTCCTACCCTAAACCTAGCAATTCTATTTTAGGACTGCAGAAAAAGAAGTGTTCTTCTGACACAGAAGAACACTTCCCTTCTACCACTGGCCTCCAAATGGATGATGAATACAGCCATTAAAACACAACAATGTAGCTATCACAGAAACCATTCAATTGATAGTTGGGTCCAGCTTTTCCGAGGACCATGGAGAACCAGTTTGGAGCTTGGAAGAGTTAGCTTTTGGGGGATGCTAATGAGTCCTGAGACAAAGTATTTGATGAAGCCTAGAAACATTGATGGGAGGAATTCAGTCACGTAGACCAGGACAGATTCATTTTTTGGAAGTTAACATGCTGGGTGACTAACAAGAAGGTCAGATCTTTAGAGCTTGCTCTTTCGAAAAGACGTAGAGAATGTTAGGGTATGTGTTGCATTAGGTATGAGGGAGATAGTGGTTTCAAACCACTAAAGACCACTGGTTTGCTAGGAGCCCCCCTGGAACATTCATCTGAAGGTCAGAAGCAGGAGGAGGAAGTGTGGAGACTTGCCCGCTGGAGGTGGTTTTGTCCAGGGTTGCTGAAGTTTTAAGAAAGGTCACTCCAGCGACTGGTCCATGATCGAGGTCCGGGTTGCTGAGGGTGGTGGTGAGACCAGATAGTGGGAATGTTGGACTCTGGGGTTGATGAAAAGGAAGCTCCAAGCGGCGGTGTGAAATAAGACTTTCTGGGACTTGAAAAGGACAATGGGCACTTTTAGGCGATCAGTGTTGGAGCTAATTAACAGGTTTTAATTGACAAAAAATAAATTACAAATTCATTAATGCATTCTGGAGTGAAGCTGTGGTGAATGGGAATTTCTGCAGCAGCTGTTGAAGAATACTTACCCTATCAGGAACAGGGTCCTTGTAACATGGGAGCAGAGGAAGAGGTGCCCTAAGGTAAAATTTCTAAGTGAAAAGGTTGGTGGTGGCAGTAGATAACAGAGACCAGGTCTTAGGAAATCTGGGGTCGTAAAAGATGTAAATTGACTAGAGCTGGTTGAAAAGTTTTCAATTAAACTTTTTCCCATTGAAAAATACCATTTTAGCAAAACTGAAAAGTTTAATGGAAACATATCCATTTCAACAATAATTTCATTGCAGGTTTCTCAAGTCCAGGATGGAATTTCTGAGTAGGCAGGGAGAGAGACCCAGAACATTAAGTAGTTGGGGCACTTCCATGGGATGTGGGAGACCCACATTCAAGTACTTGCTCTGGCTCTTTTGTGCACAGGTGTCTTTGAAAAAATGTTTTAAAGATCATGGTTTCATTCTGCATTGGAACAAAAACAAATTTAGAAACTTCAATATTTTACAAAACAGAATTTTTTATTTTCTGACCAGCTCTAAAATTGATACTAACTATTCAGTAACTGATATTATTTTAGCTGGTTAACTTTGGGGCAAAGTTTAAACCTAGTTGTATTAAGACAATTGTTCTTTTTCTCTACTTCAACAAACCTTGTTCTGTAAAGAATTGGGATGTTCACGAAGGCCCGTCTCTGAAGGGAAAACCACGCAGGTGACCTCAAAGGGGCTTGTAAGGATGAGTTCTGAAATCTGGGGGTACCCCTGCACATATTTCTGCTCAGGGGCACAGATGGAAAAGTGTGGATGGTAAAGTGTGTTACAAAGGCGGTTCACACAGAAGAGGAGCACCCAAGAGTCTCCCTGGAGAGAGGAAGTGAACCCCATTAGTAACATGCACAGCTACTATTTAACTTAATGTCTTCACCAGTTTGCTGCAACAGTTTTTGACTTTGTCTGGGATTTTCCAAGGGGCAAACTCACCCTTCGTTAGATTGACAGGAAAATCTTTTAGATGTAAAAACTGAACTCCTGATGCCTGTTTGTCCAAATCGTCATTTGGCACACACTGTAGTGGAATTTAGAACTAGGGGGCCTGATCCTGCAAAACATTACATGTAGGCTGGTGGTTCCGTTTACTTATTCACTATTTGTGGCATGTGAGACTGGGTATGGCTTTTGCTCCCTGATTGGCCACGTGAAACACTTTGAACATCAGAACAGTAATGAATAGCCTGTAATGAACATTTCTTCTTGCACAAATATCCTTGTTTGCACATGAATTCAGACACTTATACAAAATGCCCCAAACATTTGTGTGACCACACTCCTGGTTGGGTTTCTTTGCAGGGATTGAGCTGAGGACTTTGGGATGTAAAAAGCATACATTTCTATTGTCTGATTTAAAGGACCAGACCTGTTAGCCTGAAGGTAGTAGCTGATTCATAAACTTCTTTATGTGTTCCAGCAACTAGAGAGGGAAAGACCCACACTGGGTTAATGTGAGTCACATTTGTGCAGACAAAAACTGGTTCTCAGAGAAGGGGCACAAATATGGTCAAAACTGAACAGCTATTTGGAATGCAAATGAACATTCACAAACATTATTTAACTGATATCCTTTGGGTCCTGGGGTGGAACTGAAGTGGAAGGAGGTGGTGTTGTATGTGGGCTGTGTACTGTGTAACATACTGTGCATCACTAGAATGGTCTGGTACCCAACTTTCTATAAGAGAAAAAAACTGTTCCCTGTCTTGGCACTGTGGCTTTTTGACAGATACATAAGGCGAAAAGCTGACTCTACCAAGCTAAGCCGACAGGGAAGCTTTATTATACTATGGAACATGGGAAAAGGCTGAACTATCAATCTTGTTGGTTTAAAAAAAAAAGTTTATATGATGCCTAGTCAACATGCAGGACAAATGCTGAATGTTAAGCAGAAAGTCTCAAACAGACAAGAGACAATTGAAAAAATGTCTCAATTTCTTTGGGTTAATGCAGTACAATAGCCTTTCACCCCTGGAGACAGTAGGATCAATTCAGGCTTGGGTCACAAGTGAAAATGAGGTTAGTGATCTCAGTCTAATCTCTAGCGGACATTTGTTCACATTACAAAGTCACAACATAATTTGGCAGGAATGGCAGCCCTCTTACTGGGGGAGGCTGGGATAGCCAGCTTTTGAGTAAACCTTGCTCTTTGCCTGCTTGTGTTACGAATGGTTCCTGCCATGGGTATATCGTCCTTCATTGAATGCTTCCAATAACTAACAGTACTTGTTCTCTCTGATCCAAAGCATACCTTGTAATGAAGCATTAAAACTAAATGTTGCCTTCAGATGTATGCACACCAGTAACTCTTACTGAAGCCACTGCTAGCCACCAAGGCAGAATTTGGCCCTAAGACACTAATGTTACTTTTGTTACTGGTAGCACATGCAAAGTAAAAGGTGTTTTCTCAACAGAAAAGGCGGCATAGTTCCTGCCCCATTGAGCGCACAGTCTGAAGATAGATAGGGATGGTGTAAAAGTAGAGTGGCCAAGGTAGTGATTGGTCATGTCATGGTAATATAAGGTACATAACATAAATGTTACTAATTTTTTAAATTAGGATGTGTTTGAACTCTTACCGAATTACTCCTCAGAATTTGTTACCATGCAGCAAGGTTCCTGACAGGCCTCATAGTGAAAAAGGGTCGTTAGGGGAAACCTGAATGCAGAGAGGGAACGAGTGACTTGTGAATAAGCTCTGGAAAGATGTTCCAGACATAAGAGGCAGCACTGAAGAAGGCTTTGAAATATGTGAGTAGACCAGGTAGTTGGTAGTGTTGAAGCAGGGGGAACAGCACAATGAGGCAAATAGATAACTAGGGAGGAATAGAGTTATGTAAAAGAGAACAAGATAAATTCATGGAGGTTAAGTCCATTAATGACTATTACCCAGGATGGGAAAGGAATGGTGTCCCTAGCCTTTGATTATCAGAGGGTGGAGATGGATGGCAGGAGAGAGATCACTTGATCATTACCTGTTAGGTTCACTCCCTCTGGGGCACCAGGCATTGGCCAGTGTTGGCAGACAGGATACTGGGCTGGATGGACTTTTGGTCTGACCCAGTCTGGCCATTCTTATGTTCTTATGTAAAGTTTTGAAGGTGGGGACAATGCACTGCAGTGTCAGAAGGAGAGCAAGTGAAGGGATTCAGTGGGGGTATGACAAGGGAGATAGTCTTAATGGCAATATTTTGCATGAAATGAAGAGAGGGTAAAGGGAGTGGGGAGGCCAGCAAGGAGGAGATTGCAACAGTCAAGGTGGGAGATAAGGATCTATATGATAGTCTTAGCTGTAAGGATAGAAAGAAAATCTTTGTCAAGGAAGAAGTGATGAGATAAGGGAGAAGGATGAGACAAAGGTGATTCACAGGCTTAAATGATGGAGGCCAGTAAGGTTTTTTTGCCAGTGACAGAGAATGCCGCTAGTGAAGAGGATTTGGGAGAGAAAATAAGTCTCTCAGTTTTGGCCTTGTAGTCTGATGATTACTAATGGGCAAAACAGTTGCAGGCAGCTGTACTTGAGAATGGCTAAGAAAATGGAATGTGCAATACAATCTTTCTGTTAGGGCTTTATTCTTCCTTTTTTTTTTCCATGTGACATTTCTCTAAGATGGGCTAGTGTTGGTAATTCTTGCAGAAGATGGATAGAAATTAAATTCTTAAAAAAATAAAAGGAAGCAGGGAGAATAACAATTTAAACATAACTCAGACCTGAAGCTCTGTAATGTTCCTAGCTGTAATCTGCTTCATTCCTAGGCCTCTAAATTTACCCCTTCTTCAAGCTATGCAGAATTGCCTCCTCGTTTTGCCTCAAAAAGCAACCGTTCCTTCCTCAAAACCCACCTGCTGCTGTTATATCCTTCCTGGGGCTTTTCTTTTGATTAGCTACTTTACAAAGATGTAGGAGCAGGTTGTCTTCACAGGTGTAAAGAGCCATGCTGCCTTGAAAAGGTGTTTGCTGCTGTGTTAAATTGCTCATTCCATGCCCTCTTTAATTTTTTTCAAATGAGAGCTGAAGTGGAAGTGCAGCAGGCTGCCCTGCACCAGAGGAGGGTACGATGGTGTATGAAGACTGTACATGTTTCCTCACTAATGGACTAAGTATTTTAGCTAAGCCATCCATTCCACAGTTGCTGTCATAGTCAAGAAGTCGACCCTCTGTGGTCCAGCACCACGGGTGCAATTGCAGTGTGCCACCGGGAACAGTAATGTAGCCCCTATGTGGGAAGTAAAGATTAGGCTCAGAGTGGTGGTCCTGCAGTGTTTTGCACAGCATTAACTTGTGGTAGGTTTGTCCCAGCAATCTGTTGAATTTCTCTTTCTTTTAAAGTGACAACTGTGATTGCTTCTGAGTGCAGAGCAATGACTGGCTCCCCTGTGCCAAGCATAAGTGCAAGGAGTTTATCCAGCACTTATTGCTGCCAGTTCGTTCACAATGAACTGCTCAGGGTGTACTTAAGAAGTTCATCTTCCTGTAGCAGAAGCATTTAAAGTCACAGTTCCGTGCAAAATGTTTCCAAAATATAAGTGAAGAAACAAAACAATAATGCTGTAGAGAGGCCGTATGTCCCTTTCAAATCAATTGGGGTGAAAGATGCAGTAAAGGTGCGAAGTATTTTTCCCCAGAACAACCGCATGTATGATGTTACATAAAATGTGCTAAAGTGCACATTTACTCTTGACCTCCACCAACACAACACACCTGCAAATATACAGAAAGACATTTTGGGGGATGGCTTTGGTGCACTAGGCAACCAACAAGTGCAGTACCTCACCAGAACAGTGATGCCCTTTCTATGTCCTTCCTGAAAGGGCCACCTCCAGAAGACAGGAAATCAAGGATCTAGCTGTGGGGAACATGCACTCGCTACTTTTGGGATGTCTTTAGAGGTGCTGCTACAGAAGTAGTCAATTTAGACAGCTCATCAGTTATTTTGACATTACTAGATATGAGCAGACAGTGAATATTTTCATATCCGCAGTAGCCGTGTACCGCTAGATAGATGGAGAAATATTCCCAATATCCGGCTTTGCTGCTTGCATGCTCATCTCATAAAATGTTGCTGGTTAGTCCCATTAGCCCAGTGTTTGTCACTGTGCTTTCTTCCATGCTGCCTCCTGTGCCTGGAAGGCCTTTTTGTGGCATGTGTGGAAAGCAGCCAATGTGCTTCAAATCCCTCTGCAAAACTCATATCTTCTCATGATATGAGGTCTCATCCATCCTCTGCAGAACGTCTATTATTTCCTTACTAACAGATAGCAATCCACCTTCTTGGTGGCCTTGACTATCAGTGCTAGCACCAACAACATATTTGATCATCTTCGGCGAGCTCTGACTTTTGAATGTTGCAATATTATTTAGTTTTATTATTTTGATTGCAGGGAGTGGCCTGTGATCAATATGGGGAAGCTTTTGTCTTCATCACTGATCCTCTATTCATAAATATGAAGATCTCCAGCCTTTGTGGAATACTGCTTGCGCATTCTGCTCCCTCAGTGTATAGCAGAAAAGACAGAAGTAACTTCACCAGGCCTCGAAACTGGTGGACACAGTTTATATAGTCATTAATATTTATAAGGGGATCTGATAAGGGCTGACTAAGATGAAAAGGAGATCTACTGAACTGTATAAACCATGAAATCATCTAAGAACAACTCCTTAACAATTGGAATTTCCTAGGCCAACATTTGGATGCTGACCCAAGCCAAACCTTTAAAAGTTTACCTATAACCAGTTGAAATCCATTTAGATTTAGTTCTGTCAATGTTTATTTGGTGACCAAACTGCAAAGGAGAAAGCCTTTTGCCCAGTTGCCTAAATATTGTGGGCTAGATTCTGATATCCTTATTCTTGGAGATTGATGCCTTATCGCCTAGTACGTTGGGATCCTTGGTACTATGATAACACAAATACTTAATAATATTCCACAAGCTGTTCCACTGAAGCCAATGGAACCGCTCATAGAGTAAGATGCTTTTCAGAGTAAATGTACTACAGTCTTGCCCTGTTGGCTAAATGTCCATGTGTGTGTATGTGCTCACACAAAGGGCATTTGTACACACATTTTAAATTGCCTTCATCTAATTCTATATTTTTATTGCAGCAGCGCCAGATTCTCCGTCTACACTATGAGCTAGGGGTGTGATTCTCAGCTCATATACACATACTCAATGACAGCTAGTGTGAGTATAAATAGTAGTATAGCAGCGGTAGCATGGACAGCAGCCATAGCGGCATGGCTTAGTTGTGCTGAAAATGAACCCCTTGGGTTCTGGCGGGTTTGTACTTAGAACAGCTAAGATGTGCTGCTGCTGCCAATGCTGCCATGGATACACTACTATTTATACGTGTGCTAACTCTCATCAAGCTAGTGTGAGTATGTGGACAGGAGCAGGGAATTACACCCCTAGTTCATAGTGTAGCTGTAGCCTTAGACTGTGAGTTCTCTATGGCAGAAACTATCTATTTGTTTTATGTGTGTATATTGCCTAGCGCAATAGAGCCCTGATTCTAACAGGGTCTTCCAGGTTAGGGACCCATTTTGTGCTGGGTGCTGTACATGCACAGAGAAAAAAGCTGGCAATTGTATGTATGAAACTAAATTTGAAACCCCTGATTCCAGTCTGAAATAAGTGAAAACTTTTAAAAAATGTTCACGTACACAAGACTGCAGTTTGAAAAATAAAATAAAATATCTCTTTATAATATGCTCCACAAGTAGTGTGCACCAAGGTAGAAAAAACACTGTGGTGATGTTCTACTGTAATATAAAAAATGACATAAAATGAGAATCATAATTTATCATCTGGTAGACAAGATAGCCATAGAGAATAGAAGTGTTTGTCAGAGAGAATCAATACATTTCTCACAAATATGTCTGCCAAATCCATTATCAAACAGGCTATTTTTTAAAGCATGCAGTGCTAATATTATTTCAGTGAAACCTACAGATTTTTTGTGGGGATGTATATGTGGGAAATGTTCAGATTTTGCTAGAATTTCCTACAGATTTCTAGAGCCCCCAACTGTAACTATATTCAACAATTAGTTCAAATATTAATTAGCTGACAGAAATGCAAACACTAAATTGAGCTAAAGCTTTGTTTCAGCAAACACTCAGTGCAAAGTTTCCAGATATTGCATAGCAGACTAGATAATCAAAGCTCACATTAAAGATTCATTCAGACCTATTGCAAGTGAGTTGATCAGGTCATCTCTAAATCAGTAATTCTCTTCTTCATTGTGCTTCAAAACTACTGTCTCTCCGCAGTCCATTTCCCCTGATTTTCTGCTTCTTAAGTACTGCTTGGAACTGGCTTATACTGAATATTATCGAAAGTGCTCACCTACCTTGCATATGCCCTATACTGTTAATAGCTATTGGAGATTCTCCTTTCACTTAAATGGTTGGGCTTGTGCTTTTGGACTGATAACATCTGACTCATCTCCCTTTGGTGGCCATGAAAATCTGAATTCCCATGGTGCGCAGCATAATACAATCATGAAACTTTAGGCCAGATCAGGACTTCTACAATGCTAAACCGCTACATCCCAAAGAAAATATGACCTTGTTCAGGATAGTATGACATGCTTCACTAATGTGAATTTCTTTTCAGTGATGGTTAAGTTCCGTCTCAGGTTTCCCTCTGCCACTGACTGATAGATGCTTGGTTTGACTAATTTAACAATAAGTCACACAAAGCCACTCCTTGATCTTGCTGTGTTTAGCACCTGCAACCTTGCCATAATACTATCAATGTCTCTGCAACTATAAATGGATGTCCCTGTTAATATTGCTCAGGGTTCCCTTTGTAAAAGATCACTCTTGGCACTCAGCACAGGTTAGCAGTGGATGGTACAGCAGCTGGTTATCTTGTACGCTTTCTTTCTTTAATTCGTCCCAGTGAAGGCCACCAAACTGTGAGCAAGGAAAGTGAGATAAATGTTAGCAGTCCACCAAGTGAGCCAGCAAGAGAACAAATCTATGTTTTATAGAGATTCAGCCTCTGAATTCCTGGTATGAACTTTCTGCAATTTGTTCCTCTCCTTCTGTACTACTTCCTTCATTCCTCCCTCCCAGCACGCAGAACTCCACACTCGCATGATAATCAACCCCAGCTATTATAAGCAGTACAAACAAATGACAAATCTCCGAGTGCAGGAAGGTAACAAGAGGCTGATCAGTAGCTTTGGTTATCTTTCCTTCATGTTTATTGCAGTCTGCTGCAGTTATTTCAAAGGCTCTGACATTGATCGACATCTTCTATTACGGCCCATCCAAGGCAGCTGGATTGAACAGATACATTAAATAAAGCAGTTATTGCTTTTCATTGCCTTTCCGTAAAATATCACTGCTAAATAGCTTCTGCCATCAGATGCAGTTAGGTACATGGTTTTAATTTGAGGGACTACTTTATAACACTGCACAATTGACACTGGCCTTTGTTTTCCCTACAATAATGATTGTGTACATCCTGGAGAATTGATGGGCTGTCTTCTGAGGTTGGAGGGGGATAAGGGGAGAGCAGTCTTTGTTGTTCATTTTTTTTTTATTTTTTTTTTTAAATACTTGCCATGCTTGTCAGTTGTTTGCAGCACAGACAAGAATAATGTCAAGCAGGGCCCCTTATCTCAGGATGTTGTAATGTAGCTGCTGTAAGCCCTCGCCTGGAGACGAGATAAGAGCAACCTTACAAGCATGGAGGGGACTAATGAGGGTGGATAAGGAGGAGGGGGTGGCAGTGTTATTATTGAGACAACAATGGCAGAGCTGTCAGTTGCACATTACGGCTCTTTCTGGTGCCAAGGAAATATATGCACACTGAGTGGTGAATAACAAGCATGAAAATAAAAGTCCCGAATGTTCATCTAATAATGATGTATTTCTAACAGGATTATGCTGCCCAATGATATTCTTTCTTTATCTCTCCACTAAATGGTGGGGCAGCTGTGTGCTTTGGCACAGTGCAATGTCCTTTCTTTTGTGTGCTGCATATTAATCCTTTATTGAAGTAATTAAATGTGTGCTTAATGGCAATGAGCTGGCAGAATGAACGTACAATTGAATTAGCGGTTATGATTGGGAGCATGCTACAAGATGAACTAAATGCAATTACTGTAGGCATTTTTCTCCAAGTCGAATCTGGCTACATGACATGACTTAATTACAGATTGTTAGATACACTTGCTCTCTGATCTCATAGTGTGGTATCAGGGTTTTGGCTACAGCTCTGGACTATTCATATAACACACATGCACACATACATACTGATCTGTTAAAAGACATTTAACCCGGCAGCCAGGTCAATGTGGATACCTGACAAACAAGTTGAATGCAAAAGGGAACCATTCTGTACCAGGTTTCTGTTGCGGTGAGGCTCACTGATGAGCCACTCCAGCAATGTGCCGAAGATGTAAGGCCAATGCTTTATTCCCAAGAGCATGGTGTATTGTTTGACTCATGACTTAGTGCCTGAACGGCAATAATCCCTCACTCTGATCTTCCCTTTAGGGATGGGTGCTAGGCTGGTGGCAGTGCTGTTCTGCCTGCTAGATTTTTAGAATTTGAATACTTTGGGCCAAATTCTACTCTCTGCCATATTGTGGATTAACTCATCTGAAGTCAGTGCAGTATCATTGGGGTTATGCTGTAACAGAGAGCAAATCTGGCCATTTGTTTTGAAAGCACCATTTTATAAAAACTTAAACGTTAAGCATGTTCCATAACACAATGTGTCTTACAAATACATCAACACAAGGTAATGCTTTGCCTACCTTACCATATGTGAAATCTTTAGAATTTCTGATCCCACCAAGGGCCTAATTATCTGAACTCCTTACGTGAAGCCTGCTTCTAATGAAATAAAATGCAAAATTCCCATAGACTTCAATGAGAATGCGGTTAGGACCTTAGGAGAAAGCTCTTATAATCTTCAGTGAAAATTTCAGCAGAATATGGACTTCAGGATTTAGCCCAATAGGAATAATCATGAAGAGGGATAAAGATTAGCTTCTTTAACACAGTGCTATTATTATTAATGTAGCACCTAGTGGTCCTACTCAAGGGATAGGGGCCCCAGGGTACTAGAGACTGTGCACATATATAACAAAAAGATGGCCCTACCCCCAACAAGCTTAATTTGAGAATGTTTAAGCGTCTTTATTGATCACAGCAGTTCAGGTTCAATATCCATATTATCACACACATAGCTAGGTGCCTTCGATTCCAAAAAGTCAGGTGATGAGGCATCAAGGTGCACGACAGGAACATAAAGTAGTGGTTAGTTGCAGGCCAGTCTGGACAATGATAGGTTGACCCAGCTCAATTTATTCAGAGCTGCAGACAATGGAAACATCTTCACTGCTCTAGTTCTACAGTCCCAACATCATGTGTGCCAATGCTTACAATCTCCCAAACTGTTACTCTTGCATGTTTCCTCTTGGTAAAGATAACTTCACTACAGCATGACTGTCCAAGTGGTGTCAATAAGAGGTTAATGCAATCAGTGGTGAACTTAGAGACACCAGTATCTTTGGTCCATGTCCTGGCTTCCCTTCTAAATTCAACATGCCGGCCACAAATGGGAGCGTAGGAACAACTAGGATAATAAAATGGATGGTACTATGCATAGCCATTTATAAAACTGAAAATGTGTTCTTTTATTCTTATTTTAATATAATGTAGCAAGTCTTCTGGTCACCAGAGCTCCCAAGGTTTACTTTATAGCCTTCATTCTCTTTGCTAGGACCATAAATGAAACCTTTTCAGCCCTAATGACCACAATGACTTTCCTCGATCATGTTATTGCTACTTTGGCACATTTATTGCTTTCACATGCACTAATGGATGAGTTTGGATATGTTAACAATTTATATATCATTTGATCCTAAAAAAGAACCTCCTCCCACCAACTGAACTAACTTAGCCCTCAGGATTGAGTAGCTTTTAAGGAGTATAAATGAATTTAATGTTTTAGAAAGAGCTTCTGTAAATTATGAACATGACACCTATTACATTAAGCTGCATTAAGCATTAATACATCTTCATTACTGGCAGGTTGCCCAAACCTCCAAGGTTGAAAAAGCTGCCTGAAATATCCAATGTGGCAGTCACCTAGGTTAAGATTTATGATTCCTTTTGGGGGGGGCGGGGGGGGGGGGAAAACACATTGATTCTCTACCTTCTGTGTTCTCCCATGAAGACGTGTCCTGTTAGTGTGATTATGCAACAGGTGCTTTCCTGGAGTTTTTCTGGCCTATCTGCACATAAGAGTATTGACTCCTGGGTAAAGAGGCACAATAAATCTCACAGCAGCCATTGCAAAGATAGAAACCAGTCATGTTCACCTTTTTTTAAGCCATTGGTATAGGATCATTTGACAAATTTTGTAATCACTGGCTAAAAATTGTCTCACTGTGCATGTAATGGTAATTTCTTATTGTAAATCCTCTGAGATGTAGGCACCAAGGGCTGGAATTGCTGATTTGGTGTTTGCAATGGTATCGAAGAGAGTATGAAAAATAATTATACATTAATGATGGCCAGCCCTGCACCATCAAAAAGAGAGAGATTAAAAACTGATTTTAGTGTCTTAAAAGGCAAAATCCATTAGTCTTAAATTTGGCTAAAATTAACTGAAAAGGCTCTTATTTCAGAAGATGTACAGGTTGTGGGGGGGTGGTGGTCAGGGTCAGGAGAAACAAACTAAATACTTGTGACATTCTGTAATTGATTTTATGTGGTACATTTATGAGACTGGCAATGCATGTTCAATATGGGATTTAGCACTGAGGTGGTGTTGCAATTTCTGCAGCCTTTGTCTTGTGGTTCCTCAAGGAGTAGGGGAGCTATTCTACAGCCCCTCATTTCCCAGGACTGAAGCTGAGTTTAGATCATAATGTATATACAGTGGCATGGAGCAACACTTTCAAAATGGAGGTAGAGGGGGAAATAATTTTGGGGGCTGGCTTTTTTCATAGATGGAAATTTGGCACAGTCTTTGGGTTCTGCAGTTAACAAGGTGTTATAGTATGATTCCTAAGGTTGGATGGTACAGGCTAATCCCAGGTCCTTCCGCAATATGAGCTTGCAATACAAGTACAAAGCAATGTAGGCACTGCATGAGATGGAGATTTAATACATATTGTTCATGGTGTTGGAATATATGAAATAATAAATGTCTTTTGCAGTTAATTTAATGCTGAAGCAAAGCTGGAGAGTTTGATAACTGCAGAGCTGTTTACTGCAAATATATTAGTTCCACCAGCGTGAATGTTACTCCTATTATGCTGCACAGAAAAAAATTACATTAAAACAGTATTAAAGGTTACAAAGTCTATCACTCAGAAGTTAGGAAATGCCAGATTTAAGGTTGCCCATGCAACCTTAATTCAGTCCCCTTGTGTGTATGCATTACAACAGTCTTTAATTACAAATTGCTTTTTCCTCACAGAGCCCCTGCCTTACTCTACAGACAGGATGGATGGTGCTCAGGGACTGAGGCAACTATTTAATATTTCATCTAATCCTGATGGTTCAATGTGTGGCCCAATGGCTTATTTACCAAATCTTGCACCAAACATGAAATTATTAATTTCCTGATGGGCTCTTCTACTGTACCTATAACGATCATATCTGAATATCTCACAAATATTAATAGATTTACCTTCACAACTCTCCTGTGAGATAGCATACTAATATTATCCCCCATGTTATTGATGACTAAAATAGTGAATATTCCCATGGAGGAGAAGTCCAGTTGGCATATTCAAGGGACTTAAAGTTAAACAAGAAGATAAATCTTTGCTGGATTGGGACCCCCTAATTGCCTCCTTGTGCTAGTGGCTGAGAACTTGAATGTTAAATTAACTAGAAAATTACTCCATAACAATTGTAAAATGGACTAATCTCTTAATTATCTAAACTGAGAGAAATGCACAACAAGCACCAGCATAAATATTGAAAAGTATACTTTAAAAATAATTTCAGGTTTAAATAATTCTTAGATTTTGTGTAACTATAGCTGGACATATCATTTGCAGTGAATATTTATTCAGTACATTTTGCTTTTTCTCTTTTGTGAATTAATTCAAAGTTTCATAAGTTTAGTGGTCTGGTGTTTGCTCTCTTATTCGGGACCTGGTCAAAAGTCCATTGTCTTCAATGGGATACTTCCTGGGTGAAGTCCTGGCCCCTCTAAAGTCAATGGGAGTCTTGCCACTGACTCCACTGGGGCCAGGATTTCAATGGCAAAACACCTATTGACTTCAACTTGGCAAGTGTTTCACCCCCATGTGCTTAGGATCATTGCTCACTGAAATTTGCAGATCATTCAAATCACAAACTATAGCCCTGTTCCTGAAATGAGCTCCATGTGGGCAGACCCTGGACCCATGCAGAGCTCATTGCCACCCAAGGATTATTTATTGAAGAAATTCTCAAAAAGTTTGAATACAGAATAAATCTGATATATATACACACACACACACACACAAACACAGCACCTGTTATAATGGGGCCCCAATCTCTGTTGGGGCCACTGAACTCATTGTAGTAGTAATAAATAACAGTCTCTACCTGGACAATTCAAGAATAATAATAAGGGGGAAATTAAATAAATAGTTTTCTAACAACTATTCACCCAGCTCAAGTTACAAATGAAATCTTAGACTATTAATCCTGAAAGAATTTTTAAAATGTACTTTTCATTGTAATTAATGTGTTGATTAGTACAAACTTCAAATTTTACAATAGAATGTACATGTAAAAACTAGCTTTTCAGTGATTGAACATTCAAACAAAGTCAGGTATCCTACTGGTGACAGCAGAAAGCATGGACCAGTATTTCTAAACTTCTTTATGATACTTAAGTGGGCTGACTTATATAGGAGCTGAAGGAGCTTTGCCTTTGAACTGTTGAGTATTTGAAGATTAAAAATTTACTTTAGAAGAGTAGTGGCACATTTGAAGGTCAAGTGCTCAAGTTCTTCAGAAAATATAAAAGGGTCATGAACATGTTAGAGTCTAAGACCCTGATCCTGCCAACACTTAAGTATTTTAGTAGAGCCTTGGGAAAATAAGAATTTGAGAAAAATGTCTATTTTCTCTGCTGTGTTAGTAACATAAGCAGGGGAAAAATACATACATGGGGGCCTGATTCACTAATATGCTTTGGTCACTGGACCTTGATTTTTAACATGAGAGACTGATATCTATTCAATACAAATATCTTTCTCCTAATAAACAAGAAAAGTCAACATCATATTAAGATATATAATCTTGAAACCAAACAAAGGAGTAATAAATTGCATAAGTAGAAACTGGTTCCCCACTCATCTCCTCCAGCAGAAATAAGAGAAAATATTGAGGCCAAAGTTTTCAAATTTCTGTCCCTAAGGTTTGGCACCTAAACCCATATTTATGTACCTATGTAATTAGGTACCGAGTATCTTCAAAATCTGTATAAATCAGCCCACATTAGTTATGTGTCTAGCTTTAGTTTGAAAACATTGACCCATGTGATCACCAATAGGAGATGTTAAACCCACAAAAGAGAGATTATGATCAGAGGTGATGGGGAAATAGGTTTAATACCACCTGTAAGGCGTACAATCTCTGGAGTATGGACCATCTTGTTTGATATCTTTTATATCTGGAATATGTTTTCAGCATTTATATCATTATGCCGAGTTATTAACCAGACTGGTGCTCAGATACTGCAGTGATGGGTGCCTTAACAAAACCCTGAACCAGACAAGCTAATCCTTTCTCAAGCCACAGAGATGTGCATCTTATCCCTTTCTTATCATGCAAGGATATCTGAGGAAATGCCTGTTTGATGCAGCACAAAACTTGCAGTGTAGGGAGGAAGGGAAAAGATTAATTATGGCATTCATCTTGAGGACTTGCTCTGTCACTCAAAAGAGTTATCTGAAGGCAAAAACCCTACCTCATTGCTCTTTCCAATCCTCTTCTTTTCTCTAGTCAGCTAGCTCCAATGCATTGGGTTACAGCTGAAAAGTAGACATAGGAGCAAGTGCTGTGTACAACTGGTAGTGTTGTTCATTAGTAATTTCAGTGATCTCATATCTAGATTAAGAGCAGGTGAGCGGAGAAATGACCCTCCCAACCTCTTCTTCCAGCTATTGCTTATTTGTGGAACCAAACTTGAAATAAAAACTTATTTTTAAGGTTCAGAAATATTTAGTTAATATATTTTCCATGTTTTTGTGCACCTTTTTACTTCTGGGGTTTGGGTAGGATTGGAATGAGAAATTCCAATATACTGCATGGAAGATCACTCTCATTAAGAGCCCAGTCCTGCAACATGATGAACTCTGTCAATTCCCATTGACTTCAGTGGGTATTGAGGGTGCTCAGAGTACCAATATAGGGATCCTTAACAGGTAGGATTGTTCCTCTTCTATGGTGAGTGCTTAGGGGGAGGCATGAGAGGACTGGAGGGCTGTAGCAAGCAAAGTGCCTGTGTATCATTAACTTGGAATCAGGCACAGTTTGTTCCAGAGAGCCAGTTATGGTTGGTGTCATCATTTACCAGTGTAAGGAGCATGTGAAATAGGGTCAAGCCCTAGATTTCTAGCCCAGTTTTGCAAACTCACCTGACATGGTTCACTCAAATCAAACTTGAACACCAAAGCTTTTGAGGTTTGCCCTTCGCTGCCCTTGTCCAGATTCTACTGCTCAGGGATTTGGAGTCCCGAGATCACTTCTGGGCTTGGGTCTCCTGTAACAATTAGTTGCTGCTGTTGCTACTGCTCTACTGGGTGGTCTGACCTCTAAGTTTTAATGACTAACAGTGCTATTACAAATGGCTACTAAATGAGCCATTCAAATTGTTCTCCTATACACTGACGTTTGATCAGTGAAACAAACCATACTTGAGTGACTACTGAAATTAAGGGGAAAAATATCTAAGGTACCAGCCAATGAAACATAACTAACGTTTTGTAAATTGCTTAAAACCATTAAATAAATTAAGATGCAGTGGGGTTTGAGCATACATTTCATAGAGTTCCACTTTAGCAATTACTGTTACCTGCAGGAGAATCCATCACATCGACACTCACAGCAATGCATAGAAAACATGTTCGGAGACCTACGTAGATTTGGCTTACATACAGAGAACATTTTCTGTGAAGAGTAGCCCTCTAACATCTACATGGCATCACTCTCTTTTCTGTGGAGAGATGCTAGATTTTTTTCAGCTTCCTGTTCCCTTTTGTGAAGTGATGATCCTGAGTTTGTATTTTAAGGAATCTCTCTTCCAGACTTTCAAGGGCAAACCTACCGCGTATTTCACAGGTGCTGAGCATGCTCAAAATCACAGAGAGTGAATGTCTCTCCATTGTTGTACCAGGCTAAGTACACCCTCTGATTATGATAGTTTCAACTGTTTATTGCTATGCATTACTAGTGGAAAGTGCCTCTGTATTTCCTTGTTTTGAATAAACTGTGGTATTAGATTCACAGTCTGCTTTCATCAGAAAGGGAAAATGATTTGACCCTCACATTCCTAAAAGCTGAACTAAAACTTTGGAGGCACACATCAAAGCTCTGTAAATAATGTGAGTAACACTTTGGACGCTTCTGGGGGTGGGGTGGGGGTGTGTGGAAATTCCCTCTATGAAGAACACCCAAGTATTTAAAAAGAAATGGATTGGTTTAAATATCTCACTGTTTTTCTTTGCCAGGGTTCCATGCTGAGGATTTTATTTTCCTTTGCAATGCTTATGCTGCCGGCCCCCTTTTCTCTGAGGCAGGCTGATGTTAGCATGCTGAAGTGAGTAGCCGCTTCACCAGAGCAAGATGATTTGTAGAGGGATCCGTGTGGTGTTTGATGATTCTTTTTTGATTCAGAAGGCTCCACAAGTTTTGAATATCAATGACACTTCAAAGGGCCATTGCTGTGAATTAGCACATGTGCTACCTTGTAGGCCCCAGAATAGAAAAAGAGATCGGTTTCAAGCTAGGAAATAGGTAGAATTTCTCCAAGGGCACTAAGAGTAAAGTAGGCACCCTAGGTCTTCATAAAGGTTGTGGAGTCTCTTTGGGATCAAGAGACTGTCATGATTATGTAGAAACTACTCATGGCAGTCACCAGTCAGGCTAGTCTTTGTCCTTTATTTTTTTTAATCAGCCAAGAGCTGAAGAGAAAGAAACTCATGTTTCCTCTATTGAGATTTCATTGTTTTCTTTTAAGAGACTGCAAATAGAAACCATTTAATTTATTCAGATTTTCTATAGGCTACTGCTATAGATTACAAGACTCTTTTCCACACCACCTACCTCTTTTTCTCTCAGAAGTTCTCAATCCTCTTTCTAAAGAAGACCTAATTGTGATATACGGGTGACCCCACTATTCTTGATACTCTGGCTCAAATATTCCTGTGTTCCTTTTTCCCCTGTGAGAATACTGACAAAGAAGTTTAACAATATGTGGCATTCTTAGTAACTTTATTATTAGTTGTGGCTGGAAGCCCAAATGGGAGTCAGGGCCCCATTGTGCTAGCCACTGTACAAACACATAGGAAAAGACTGTCTCTGCTCTGAAGAGCAATCTACATAGACAAGGCAGACAAAGTGTGAGAGGAAACAAGGACCGTTATCCCTGTTTTATAGACAGGGAACTGAGGCACAGAGAGATTAAGTGACTTGGTCAAGGTACATAGGAAATCAGCAGCAGAGCCAGGAATTGAAATTAGATTGCTTGTAACAATTGCTTTGACCTCCTGAATGAAAGCACCTCAGTTACATAATTGGCATGATTTTAAAATGACTATCTTACTAAAGCGTGGTAAAGCAACCTTTGCCTCATTCACAATGCATATTGTATATAAATATTCTTGATTCTGCTCATCTGGCATTGTAGCGAGGCAATGACTCACCAGCATGGCACCTCCTTCTGGTTGTCTGGGAATTAGCTCTTTCCAGCCTTGGAGCACCCTCTGCTGGCTGGTGTCTCACCTGCCACTGGCCCCCATGTCCCTCCCAGACCCCAGTGGCCCTTTAGCTCAGGGTTCTGCCCCAGCAGTACCCCCAAACTCTGGGTCTCCCCTCCCTGGGGAACCCCCAACTCTCTAAATCCACATTGCCTCAGTGGCTACTGCCAGTCATCTTCTAGCCCCCACTCACTAGGGCAGACTGCAGTGTAATGGCCTCTCATAATTGGTAAGGGGTTAGGACCAGCTGCCTCTGCTTATTCCCAGGCTACCCCAGTACCTTTCTGTGCCTTTACCAAGGCCAGCAGCCTGGGGGTTTACCAGGCTAGAACTCCCCAGCACTGCTCAAGCTCCTAGCTCCCAAGCAGCTAACCCTTCCCACGCTAGAGCTAGAGTGAGATGACTCTGCTTCTGGCCCACAGCCCTCTTATAAGGGCCAGCTGGGCCCTGATTGAGCTGGCCACACCTGTGGTCAGCTACTCAGTCAGCTTCCACAGCTGTTCTTAATCCCCTTATTTCCAGCCTCAGCCCTCTCCAAAGCTGCTTTAACCCCTTCAGGGTCGGAGTGGGATGACCACCCCGCTACAGGCATACACAGAATAATACCCAACAGTAGATTTTACAGATGAATATCTAATGTTGTAGAAGTTCTGTACTTAGGAATCCTGTGTGATTAGGTAATTGAGGACTGTATTATAATGTGTACGTACCAAAGGGAAGAGCTAAGGTTGTGCGTGCTGTCTTAACTTTGGCTTTTCTTGACTTTTAGATGCTTAACCTTGCAACCTGAGTGTTATCCTAACAGTTTTTTAATAGCAAGATATATAACCTAGTTTATTGGTATGTGCATGGAATACAGAATGATAAAGTGATTGTCGTGAAAGAGTTTGCTTTGTCATTTGAGTAATGCAGCCATCCCAAACGCATGCTAATCAATGAATTAATTACATATGTAGATATGAGAAAAGAGAGAATTTCAGTTTCAGCTTACAATAAATAAATATAAATATTAAAAAATTCTTCTAATCTTAGCTTCTGTCTCTTTGTGTCTTACCCTGGCAGGTAATTGCCTAGTACATTTATTTCCTTCTGTAACTATTTTGGGAACAATTCTATTTTTTAATTATTTTATATATGGTTTAACTTAAGTATATCCTATCTTTCCAAGAGAAACTCTCTTTTGTTCACATTTTAGTTCTTCTTTTGAATCAAACCAAGGCTTGTAGCGTATTTTTCCTGCACAGTTCACACTCCTCCTTGTTGGTTGGAAGTCTGTTAGTGTTATATTCATTTAATTTTTGGTCTGACATAAGAATGACCCAGTTTTACTTGGGGAAATATATTTATTAGCCATTGTTTGATCAGCTCTTTGAGAAATATGAAAGCCCTATTTCAGTCTAAGTATTATTTGTTTTGCCAATATTTGAGTTCTTGGATCAAACTGAGGCTATCAGTATGTTATCCCTGGTCAGAGGTTTACAGTATACACACTCCTAGGCTTAAAATACTTGTTTCTAGAAACTGAAATAATATCGTGTGAAAATTCTGCATGAACATTTTGATAATTTAGAAGCTTAGTTTTGATTTGCTACATTCCTGCCCTTTTCACAAATATTTGTGTGAGCAGAGTTTTATTCATACAAATATTTGTGAGCAATTCTAGTCCCACAGCTGAAATTTTATTTGCAACAGAAGCAGAAATCATATATTGGTCATACACACCAAAAGCAATCATTTACATTATAGAACTTTGGGAAAGCAGGAGCAACAATGGCAAACACAGTCCTAAGCATCCTCAGCTCTATGCCACTTGGAGTTCTACTCCAGTCTGGGAGAATCTTCAGTGGCCCCATTAAGTTAGCTTTACAGCCCCTTGATGAAGCAGGAGGATGTAAATGATGTGTAGTGAGCCTGAGAATCTGGCTCAAGTACTAGTGATGTACAAAATTGTGTGTCTGACAGCAGAGAGGCTACAGAAATGTTAAGGAAGGTAGTGGTGAGTCTGAGGTTAGACCTGTGATGTTGCGACACCATAGTCTCGTGCCATTTGGTACTAAAGTCAGAGAGGGAGTCACATGACCAGTTCCCTCTCAAAATCAGCAACATAAATGAGTGTTTCAGAAGGCAGAAAAACAGAGAGAGCAGCACTAGTGGTCATCATGGATGTGTTACGGTGATGGCAGTGACATCACATATGCAATTTGCATTCTATGTTGGCAGAGATTTAGCTCAGGAATCTAGCCAAAATACAATGGCACCTCTGCTTTATCTACAGATTCTCTAAATCGGGCATATCCCTTTCAGTCTACGCCTGTTGAAAAGCTTGAGCAATAGAATGTTGGGTGGAGGGGAGCCCACCTTTTCAGTACATATTTTGTCAGGTTTACAGTAGGCTCTTGCATTACTCAGAAGTCAGAGCATCAGCACCACTCCCCCAGCATATCAGTTGTTCCTGTTTTGGGACAAAGTGCATGACTGAGGTGGCTTTGGAATGACTGCCATGGCAGCTGATGTGCTGGCGCTTGACTTATTGTCTTCCCATCCTCACAGAAGGGGAGGAAGAGAACACCTGGAAGCTGACAGCAGTTCTGTTCTGTTCAGGTACTTATATTGCATCGATTGCCATGATGCTTAGTCCCTTCCAGTTGCAGCTCCACTGTAGCAGGAGCCAAATCAAGAAGAAAGTGAGACTAAAACTGTCCCACAGTATTTCAGAACAGTATTGGCTGCATTACAGAGTGCATTGGCCAGCTCTGAGAGTAAGATGGATATGTGAACCAAACTATCCATTGCACATGTGTGAGTGGCCATTAGTTCTGGTGGCAGCAGCATCCAGCAAAATGTCACACTATCAGCATGCAGCTCTGATAACTCGCTCACTTCAGATCATCTTCAGCAGGAGACAGTCATAGCAGACTGGTTGACCATCTCCTCCTTCTCCCAAACAATGGTGCCAATGTGATATAGGTAGTGGATGATGGTGGGTTTTTCCCAGGTGCAGTACCATGAATTGCATGCTGCATTTGCTTAAATGAGTAAGTGCCTGAGGAATTCTCAGCATGGACAAGATATTTATTATTGCCCATAAGATTTCCAGCCACTTCAGCCAGTCCCATCCAACACAGAATCTCTTTAAGTAACTTCATGTGCAGTGTGGCTATCTTTCTTGTCAGTTGAAGGCTGAGTTCAGGTATTCCAGGGCCTAAAGCAGGAGTTAATGACAACATAGAATTCCACTCTTCACATTCACTACTTGCTGTGTATTAGTGATTCAGCTGTCATAGGAATAACCTAATGATACCATATTGCCATTTTGAGAACCTCTGTGCAGCTAGTAGCTTATTAGTGTCTGCAAGGATCTACCTTTTTTTTTTAAATCCATCAGTTGCTTTATAAAGATATCACATACCACTTAAATACTTGTCACCTTCTTATAGCAGTTTTTGCTCTGATATATTGCAAAATAATCTGTTTTACACCCAGGAAATATTCAATTTCAATCATGATTTTTTGTTTAACTTATTGTGCAAAGGTATTTCAGTGAAATCCAACTGAAACCAGAGATGTAAGGGAATCAGTCTTTTAGGGATAGATTCGGTCATCTTTATTCTCAGTGAGTAATGCCTTCCTCCATTGATATTTTTTTTCTCTAATGGGATTACTTGCAGAGTAAGGTACTATTCAGTATGAGTCAATGTGGTGGAATCAGGTCCATAGCTATTATCTAGAATGGCTCAAGATTAGGTAGGCAAATATCATTGATCATAAAGCCACCATCAATGGTAAGGATACTTTCCTCTGTGATATATTAATCATTCTGTGCAATTTTCTTTTTCATATGGTTGAATTTTGCTCCAGTAAAATTCAGTCTGTTTTGAACACATCCATCATGAGGTTGGACTGGTTGCCACTAGATAACTTGGCCAAGATTTTCAAATGTGACGAGTGATTTGGGGTACCTCAGTTTTTGGGGCCCCAACCTGAGACACTTTAAAGAGACATCTTTTCAGAAAATGCTGAAGATCAAGCCCCTTTATGATATCTCAGATGGAAGCACTAAAAATCCACTAGCCACATTTGAAAATCTTGGTCTATGGAAGGTAGCACTCTAAATACTTAAGAGAGAGATCCATAAGATGTATTATGGGATCCTTTCTAGTGTCTGTCTTTTCAACTCACCAAGTTTGGAACAGCCAGCGTAGATCATGGCACACCATTGTCATTCCCAAACCCACCTGGCATTCTGACAGCACAGTCAACCAAAACCTGTCCTGTTGTAGTTTCTTATGTCACCCCCATGGCCACAGAAATTAAATGCATTCAGTGCTGGGATACAATGATGATAATAAGCAAAGCACCTTTGCAATGCCTGATCCTAGAGCTATCCAACTGCCTCTGTTTCCAAAAGGACATGCCAGCATCGAGGGATTGCTGGGAGGTAGGCATGCCACAGTGGCACACCTCCTTTCCTCTGGCTTGGTCCCCTGCAGATGTGGCTGAAAGGTGGTGATGCTGGAGCTGCTACCATGGCTGTATTACACCCAAGTATTCTCCTAAGAAGATGACATTCTCAAGTGGCTGGTGAAGCTGGCATTTGGGCTGCTTTGTACTGCTCCAGTCTGACTTGGGGAGATGAGGGGGGAATTGAGGCATGTAGAGATTAAATGACTTACCCAAGACCAGAAAGCAAGTTAGTCTAAGAACCAGGACAGAGACACAGGAGAGCCTGCTTCTTAACCCTGTGCTTAGAGGACACTGCCTCTTCAGTGAGGGTGAAATTTATTTCATTCACCTAAAGCCTAAGCATTTGGCTCTGTGTGGGTGAAGTGCAGGTGCAGTGGGGAAATTAAAGGAACCATCTTAACCTGTGGCCTGGGCAATGGGCTGCAGCCAGGAATAGAGAAGTGGTTGGAGCCTCTGCATCTGTGGTGTTCGACCTTTTGGGACTTTAATGGGGCCATTTGCCTACCAAGGTACTATCCAATGTGAATAAGGGTGGCAGAGCTGGACTCAGTGGAACTACGCATGTCAGTAAGGGTTGTAGGATCAGGCCCATATTTTGTATATGTATTTAAAAACCCAACAAAAACCTTGGAGCTTATCAAGATCAGAATCAGGTCCCCACTCTTAATTTTTACCATTGACTTCAATGAAAGCAGGATCAGGCATTTGATGCTTAAACTGACCTCTCATCCTTTGTGCTGATTTCATCCAATTACTTTGGCTTGAGAGCAGCAGAACCAGACCCAAGTGCTTAACGTTTGCAGCAGAAGCAATCTCTCTGCTGGACATAACAGCGTAAGAGCCAACAGCGGGGGGAGTCTGTGAGCTTGGAGGAGCTTGTTGGCCGGAATCTGAAACTGTAGTGAATAGAAAAGGAGTACTTGTGGCACCTTAGAGACTAACAAATGTATATGAGCATAAGCTTTCGTGAGCTAAAGCTCATGGCATCCGATGAAGTGACCTATAGTTCACGAAAGCTTATGCTCAAATAAATTTGTTAGTCGCTAAGGTGCCACAACTACTCCTTTTCTTTTTGCGGATACAGACTAATACGGCTGCTACTCTGAAACCTGTAGTGAATAGCTCACTGCAGCTTTCAGTTTGAGGCACATTGTCTACAGAGCCTCATGTCTCAGCGAAACAAGCCCAGTGCAAAATGGAGTTGGTATGATGGTTATGTGAATGTCAGATGGGGGAAGACACCTTTAGTGCCAGGGCTCAAACAGGCATTCCGGCAGTGGGTGCCAAAGATGATTGGAAAGCTTTTTACCCTAAGCCGTGTCAGCAGAGAGAGGATAGATGAGGTATGTAAGATGTGTAACTACCACCCAAAATTTACTGCAAAAATAATTATGTGAGGAGATTGTTGTACATAATTAATATTCAAAGCAATTCATGAATACATTTACATATTTATGCATATCACATAGCTGCATTTCAGAGTGCAAAAATCCCATGGGATTTTGATCCAAAAAGGATGCAGGATTTATGCAGGCAAGTTTTCATTAGGCATTGTGGTTTCTAGCACTGCACACAGTGCCAGGACCCTTCACGCTACAGCAAGGTTCTGTGTAGAAACAGAACAAATTTAGATCCAATATACAGGGCTGCTCCCCACATAACAAGGGATGGGTGAGTGGGGAGTCCCTGATTTTTGATCCAGAGTAAATCAATCGTGATCCATTGTAAATCATTCTATTTAGGACTCCTGCCATGTAAGGAGAGAGACACATGGGGGTATGCCAGCCCCTGTGTGTGGGAGTGGGGTGAGGTGAGAGTGGACAAAGGGTCATCCACATGGATCTTGCTTCAGAGTTGTAACCTTTTGCCCAAGCTACCACATCTGATTGCATCCTCTTCCCTGGTAAATGACACTTGCATTGGTGCCAAATTCCTCTGGGAACCTAAATGAAATGAGGATAAAATGCATGGACCTCCCAAGTATCTATTTCCAGCTGGCTCAACAGCCCTCCTCCCAGAGCTATCTATTGTTGACCACTGCGTATAATAGTATTCCATGCAATGTGTGGCAATTCTCAGTTTTTATTTTCACTATGCTATAAACTAGATACATTAGAAGGGAAACAATTTGCGAAACTGTGGAGGACTTTCCCTAGCCATTATCTACACCACCACACATCAGTTTTGTCCATATAAGGAGTTTACTTGTTTCCTAGGTTTTGGTGAGCTTTTCAAAGATGCCTAGGACAGTCAGGCACGCTCCACCCATTGGGATTCAATTGGAGTTGGGTCCTTAACTCCCCCGAGGAACCTGTGGACATCTCACCCTTTATCTTTGGCATGTTCCACCTATTTGAGAGGTGAAGTCAATAGCAAAGCTCCTATTTGACTTGGACAATGCCAGAAATTGAATAAACAAATTAGTTAAAGGGGCTCCTAACTTAAATTATTAGATGTATTTTGATTTTTAAAGGATTTATAGAGTACACAGCATATTTAAAAAGCACAGATAAGAAACTAAATTGTTAGATTTTTCCTCCTTCTCTCCTAAATTTACCTCTTTAGTTCGCTGGAAAAAAACGTTACTGAACCTTCTATATATGTTCAATGCCAAGAATAGTAACAGGGAAAAATCCTTACCATGTATTTATATGTTCACATCATTCATTTGCGTAAATGGTTGTAGCAGCCACTTTGATTTATATGGCCAGCAGATGTTGGAACTTAAAGCACCTGCTAAGAAAAGCTGATTCTTTATAGCCATGGCCTACCCCTGTCTCCATGGGATTTTATTTTTCCCCTGGCCTCCTTGCTGTGGCCCAGCAGTATCTGTGCTATTAGTTCATTTGTACAGGCAGCGTCTGTGGTGGGTCTTGGATGCTCCATTCTGTGTATCTGCCAGGCCTGCTTTGATAGCATAGCCAAGCCACTGCTGGTTGACTTGTGAAAAATGCCAGAAGCTTCTTTTTCTGTGTGTACAAAATCAGTCCAGGAGGCCTGTGACATGAGGTAAGCATAACTCATTCTACTATATTGCTTAAAAAACCAGCAAAAATAAATAATTCAGGGTAACTAGTTACACCTAGGCATAACAGCTATTCAGAATCAGAGACTAATGTCCTATGGTTGAAAGAAACAGCTACCTGGTTGCTCAGCAACCACTGTTCAGAAGAAGCTGCTAGGGAGTAGCTAGAACAGTCTCAGAGTAAATCTGCCTGCTGTAACACATCATTCTAAGTTTCTCTAAGCATTAAATATACCAGGCTCTCTCACCCACTGCTTCCAGAGACCTTAGCTCAAGTTCAAATGACATTGACTGGAGTCTGTTTCAGCTGGATGATATTTGGTTGGCATTGATTTGCCATAGCTGTAAAAATGGTGTAACAAGTGCAATGTGTCATTCTGAGCTGGTCTCTTCCTATTATACCCACGGTTGACCTTGTCCAACCCCCTCCCCCTTGCCTACATCAGATGTGGGGGAACAGGACAAGATTTCAAGTTTGGCATTTGGCATTGGAGTTTGGGGCTTTCTCCAAAGAGGAAATCTGCTAACAGCAGCCCGTCGTCCCTACTTAAAAGATGGTGTCATTGTAGAGTGCAGGGGCAGGTATATTACTGAGGTAAAGGCCCTTTCCCCCAGATCTATTCCATTTTGTTGTTTGCTTATTAGAGTGCCTGGGGTGGAGAGAGGTTGAAGGCTGAACCAAAAAAGTTCCAAATGGAGCTAAACAATAAGATAGATGCTGGGGTCTTGACCAATTATTTGGATAAATTTAGACCCACAGAAGCCTCCAGTGTCTTTTGGTCTCACTACAGTGGTGTCACCATAGACAGTGGAAGCTGTAGTGAGAGGCAAACAGTGGACATTCTGTATTGAAAAGGCTTAGCATAACTATCCAGATTTTCATCTGTACAGTAGAATCCAGTCTCTTCAGAATGAACTTGGATAATAGTGTATCTCTAGTGATGGTGAAATAGCGTGTAAGTCCTAAACTGTTTTAGTGCATTGCATTGAACTTCCATTTATTGTGAAATGACTTTTTTAATACGAGGGCTACAATAGTTGTGCATTTCATTTTTTCCTTCCTAAGTGTAGTCCTTTGCACTTACCTATACTGAATATTTTGACCTGCTCTAAATTGTGCTTTCTTGCAGTCATCAGCAGTGGCAATGAGCCTAAATTCTGGTATAGAGGATGAGACTTCAATCTGTAGCTTAATCATCCAGACCAGAGCAAGCCTTGTGGTTCAGTCCCATGCACCTCCAACAGTTTGTGCCTGTAATAACTCTCCCTCACCTGCACCTGAAAGAGCATCTTCCATTGATGGTCATATTAATAAGATGCATTTCAATGGTCACTCCTCATTCTCTGTGTCTGAGGAATGGCTAATGTTTATTTAGCAGAAGAGGGTTGCTGCTTTTCCCGTTAACTGAGCAACAGAATGTAGCATGGCAGCAAAGAACTACCGAATAAAAACAAAGATTGTAGAATAGCTTTAGGGAGCAAGTGAGAATGGGACATTAATATTATTCAGTAAGGAGACTTCCCTCCCCCTCAGGCTGCTTTTCAATGCTGACACCAGGTAGTTCTTCAAGGGCTATTCTTTGGTTGCACAAAATCTGATTCACTGATGTTCTCTCATCCCAATACTCACTGTACGTGACACCTTTTAGACCCCAGTTTTTATTTATTATTGAAGCACCTAGGAGCACTGGTCAATGTCCTATGCACTGTAAAAACACAGGGGGGAAAAAAACCCCAGTCCCTGCCCCAAGGAGCAGTTGAGCAAAACACTTATGCATGTGTATGATGCTGACTCTTGGCCTTATGTTGTGAAATCACTGCCCAGCATGGTACAATAAACTATGCCAGTGGGCTAGAGTGGACAGATTTCAGAGAGAAACAACACAAAGGAAGTGTATGGGGGGAGGGAAGGAGAAAGACTAGGCGGATACTGTAATTTGTAAATGTAGTTAAATGAAATCTGTTCTTAGTCTGCACAGATAACACGATTTATGTTGATGTAGTCTATTAATGCTAAATTATGATAGTATATTAATTGCTGACTGAATCGGCATATCATTCTCTGTCAGAGAATCACTACTAATTTAAAGTCAGATTTTCCAGTCCTTAATTAATCAAAACCCTCACTGAAGTCAGTCAGAAGTTTTTCTTGAATTAGGATTGCATTCAAAACTAGAGCTTCATGAACTTGACTTTAGAGAGCAATATGGTGAATGCAAAATAAGCAGAAGTGACTTTGGCATCGGTGCAGCTCAGAATCAATGCACGGTATCATGATGCAAAAATGAAAAATCTCTAATCGATTAAAACAATAGCTATACAGTACAGGCATGGAAGCATGCACATACAGGCCAGTATATCACATACGAATCACCACCGTTAACTGTTGACGTAAAGAGACAGATCCACAAGCTCAGCTGGCAGGGGGAACCAACAGACAAATTAGTAAGTCTGATATGGTTCATCCAGTAGGTGAGTGTGATGTATGTAAGGGAGGTGGACGTGATGATGTGGGTAGGTGAGGTGAGGGTGGGAGTGGATGTGTGGTAGCTTGGTAGGTGTGATGGGGGAAAAATGAGCCCCTTCTTCTTAGACAAATTATTAAGGCAGAGGAGATCAAAGGCAGGATGCTGAGAAAGGGGTTTGTGGTCTGGGGAGATTAGCCCATTCATGGGTTCCATTGCCTCTTTACCTGATTGCCATAGTAGTAGAACACCTGAGTTTTTAGTAAAACAGTACCTCCTCCAGCTGGTAGAATCCTATAGCCATTTGTGCTTGAAAAAGCAAGCAGAAGCAGAAGGACTTTGTGGCTAGAGCACAGCTTATTATTTAAAATAAAAAAAAAATCACTTTTAAATAAAATCTTGTCCTCAAAAACAATCAGAGGAGGTGATTGGTGACTCCTCCCCTCACTTGAAACATGGTAAGGAGTATCTTATTCATTTATATACCAAACAGCCTTAAGGGGGAAATGCTAAGGAGGTGGTTTAGATTTTATTTACCTTTATTCTTTAATGCTCTGGAAGAGACAGTAAGCTCATCAATGAAATTTACAGATGATGATAAACTGGGAGGAGATTTGAACAGATAAATGGTAAAAAGAGACATTGATTGGTTAAAGCCATGGGCAGAAAATAGCTAAAGGAGTTTTAAGCATTCACCATTGCAAACAACTTAACTGTGAATGCCAGAAGCCTCAGGCATTAAACAGGTGCCTACCTAGAATTAAGGAGTTTTCAGACTGCATGATGTATGTACTCTGTGCTTGGGATGATAAAGATACTCCTTCAGCTCCCTCTGAAAACAGTGTAACTTGTTCTTTATTGTTTGTGTTACAGTAGCAGTTAGAGGGAGTAATCCAATATCAGCCCAATTCCAGTGTTTTAGAGTAACTAAGTCAGAATTGGACCCCCCATTGTTCTAAGTCTGCACAAAAACATGATAATTGACAGTCCTTGCCTCCAGGGAGTTAAGAATCTAAGTAAATATGGCAGACAAAAGAAGTACTATCCCCATTTTACAGAAAGGAAGCTGTGGCACAGACAGGTCAAGTGATTTGCCCACAGTCACTCAGGAAGACTGAGTTATAATTCAGTGTCTTGACCACAAGATCATCCTTCCTCCTGGTCTTTGTTGCAAGTCCAAGAAAGGTCTGAATTGTCTTTATGTTGTAATCACAACCACTTCTGTATAGACACACCCAAACACGTCTGGTACAATCAACTCAGTCAAAGAGGCAGAAGTCAACACCACCTGAAGCATTAAAGTCAAGCCATAAATCATTAAAAATAGCATATATTAAGGCAGAATTACAGGGAGCACAGTTTTCATGCAACACAGCAGCTATGATGTTGCTAAGTCTGTAGCAAATAGGGAAAGATGATTTAACTTATTACCATTATTTTACTGAGAAGTAGTGCTTAATTTGTAATGAAAGAGGTCCTGGGGCTCAAGCAAGTTTTTTACTTTAATAACTATGTGGCAGGCCCAGAGGTGCCAGGGCTATGAACTGCCAAGCCTAAAGGTGCTGGGGCTCAGCCCCTGGCACAAATTGTGCACTGCTGAGGAGGATTTTAAAATGAGGTTTTGCCTCTTTTAAAGTCTCTTTATGAGGCATAAGAAAGGCCTGAAGGTTTTTTCAAAAGGAAAATAGAGGTTTCAGTGGAAGTTGGTTCCCTGACTTCCTTAAGCTTACTTGAAAATAGCAGCCTAGATGCCTGTGCAATGTGTCACGTGGATATCATCTCCACCTTTCTCTCTAGAACTGTGATTAATATTTTTATTCCTTGATTCTCCCTTTAAATCCTCACTCTTACTTTTGATTAGTCTGAAACCATATTTTCAAATAATCTGTACCACCTGGAAAATCTTTAAGTTAAATATTTCAGGGTCTCAATATTATTTAGTCAGCAGTGTCTCTCTTCCTTGGCAGAGTCTGTCTTTCAGCTTGCTAAGACTTCAGGTACAATACCAACCCCTTGGCAAATAACCCAGACAAATATTCTGATGTTCTCATTGAAGCACACAGCATCAGCAAAGTGATCCCAGGAGTACCTGTGTTCCTTACAGACCTCAGCTGTGATTGTGGCTTCTGGAGAGGATAGCAACATTTGATTAAATAGACGCTTCTGCTCAGCACAGCTTGTGGATCCACAACACAATCACCAGCCCCACATTTTTAGTTACCCCTGACTGACTCAACAGGAGGAAAGCTTTTCTTTGAGCAAGACTTAGGTTGAGGGATGTCATCATACATCTGTATTAACTCAGGAATGATGAAAGCAACAAAAGTTTTGAAAAGTACCTGGAGATTTTTCTTGTCTACATTATTTATTGAATATCATTGCTGTGCTCAGATCTATACAAACATAGGGGAGTCAGGGCGACCTAAGCATGTGATCCATTGTGTTCTGAACTTGAAGTTCTCTGCTGAATCGGCGCCTGAATTGGACATAGGCCATACAGTTCAAACTCAGACTCAAGTCCAAGAGTGCGATATCTTTTTTCAAAATGATTTAAATAAAGACTTTAAATGAAGTTCATATTATCATTTTAAACCTGCAGCACTAATGTAGGTGTGAAACAGAGCTTCTTTTCTATGACTTCAAATGATGTTGAACTCCCTGACAATTCTGGTTTGTTGGTTTGTTTGTTTGTTTTTAGAATGCTACCAAAGCCTCGTGACTACCCTTTTAGAAGACTGAGAAAATGGAGAGAGAGCATCACCATACGTTCTCTTCTACAAGGTAAGTGCCTCTTGCCTGTGGATTTTCCCATGGAGTGCATCAATTTCCATTTTGCTGATGGGAAGGTGGTTTGGCCCAGCCTATTTTGTTTTGAAGTACTGGGGGGGGGGGGCCTGTAAAGTAGAAAACTCTGATATTAAATGTAGTGATGCTTGGGGTAAGGAGCCTTCTCCTGGGGTTTTCCTGTACCGTCTCTCCACTGGGATTTTACTCTGAGAAAATGATCTCAATGTAAAAACACAGCTATTTTCTGGCAAGGAAGACCTACCCCTGCATTGGACATGCCTCTAGATTAAAGAGACGAATACAAGGAATGATCATTGATCTGATCTGTTTGCTGATTTCTCTTAAGTAAGAATATATATCCAGCGGAGTGAGCACAGGGAATTAGGAGAATATGGACTCGAATCCCCTGGCTTCCATGTTGCACTGTGGGTGTAAAACAGTGCAACATGGGAGACTATCAGCATGGAGACATTTAACGTCCACTGTGCCCAGGTGTAATTGACTACACAAGACGCAAAGCAGTGGAATATTAAGCTCCTGGGTTCTATTCCCAACTGTATTCCTAGACTGGCCATGTGGCTTCAAGCAAATCACTTAACTCCTTTCCCTCCAGTACCTCACTTATGAAATGGGCATAATAATGTTTATTACCCTTTGTTAAAGACTTTGAAATTTAGAGATAAAGAGCAAAATTCTCTAAGGGTATGAATGGGTGCAGATCTATTGACTTCAGTGGAGTGTTGCCTTGGAAATTGTTTGGGGCAGGGACCAACCATTTGTTATGTCTATACAGCACCTGGCTCATTGGGGTTGGGGCCTCCAGTGTTACCGCAATACAAATATTTTTAATAACTGTAATAAACATCAGAGAATTTGGCCCCAAAGTGCTATATAGGGGCCTGACCCAATGTCAACTGAAGTCCAGGGAAGACTGGGTTGACCTCAGCAAACACTGGATCAAGCCCTAAGTACAAAACAGTCATCTTCTGATATTTGATCAGTATGAAACCTTCATTTTGGAATCAAAGCTGTAACACTTTCCCCTCTGAATAATAAGGAATAGTTTAAACACTTAATTTTAATTGAGAAGGCACAGTAGTTGCAAGCAACAATCAGATACAAACGGAAGGAAATATTTACGGTCAATTTAGCAGGATCAGCTATCAGATGACCTGTGACACCAGCCATCGTTTACTAAAGAGCTAATTAGCTGTAAACCTATGAGACAAGTCAATTGTATCAGCACAAAGGATGAATTTGTCATTTTGAGTTGTGCTGATAGTAAAGTCGGCCAGCTAAAAATACACTGGTAGCTGCTTTGTGTGTGAAAAGCAAACTTATGCGAGGCTCAGAAAAGAAGTTGCTCTAAAGCGAGTCTGAGGTGCGCTATAAAGGTCCGGACTGCATGTTGATTAAAGTCAAATGTTTGGAAAAGCTGATGTTAGCAAAATGGATAAGGAAATGGACAGTAAAAAGACATTTAGGACAAATTAAACAGTTGCACTGGTGTAAATCTGAACCCCTCTTGACTCTGTAGCAAGTGCTGCAGTAGTGTTTTCAATGCAAAATAGCCTTAGCCTTGTACAGAGTTCTAGGGAGATCAATGAGACCCTGCTTGAGTGCCGGGGGTCTAGCTATGTGGAGCATATGGTAAGATTGGGGCTGCGCTGCACTGAGTAGACTATATTGCTTTTACAAAAAATAAATGATGATTAAAACTCCCCAAACATAATGGGACACTATTTGTGTGGACATAAACCTATGCAATCCACACAGAACTTGGCTTACTGTGTAAAGACACATCTACCTGATTATCACTAACTCTACTACTGGTATCACCATTAGGCAAGTTTTAATAAATGTGGAAAATTCTTTCCTATCTTTGAAAAGTATGAATGAGGTGCAAAAATGGGAGATACAATCATACATGCATGTGGAAAGTTTACAGTATGTGTAGGGCCAAATGATCATTACAAACAGTGACCATCAAAACCAATTTCCACTCTATATTAATATATATCTGAAACAAACTCATTGTAAAAACAACCAAGTTAAGTAATAGGCATGACTAATATAAGGTGTAAAAAGAAAAGGAGTACTTGTGGCACCTTAGAGACTAACCAATTTATTTGAGCATAAGCTTTCGTGAGCTACAGCTCACTTTATCGGATGCATACTGTGGAAAGTGTAGAAGATCTTTTTATATACACACAAAGCATGAAAAAATACCTCCTCCCACTCCACTCTCCTGCTGGTAATAGCTTATCTAAAGTGATCACTCTCCTTACAATGTGTATGATAATCAAGGTGGGCCATTTCCTGCACAAATCCAGGTTTTCTCACCCCCCCTCCCCCACACACACCCCCACTCTCCTGCTGGTAATAGCTTATCTAAAGTGACCACTCTCCTTACAATGTGTATGATAATCAAGGTGGGCCATTTCCAGCACAAATCCAGGGTTTAACAAGAACGTCTGGGGTGGGGGGTGGGGGGTGGGTGGGTAGGAAAAAACAAGGGGAAATAGGTTACCTTGCATAATGACTTAGCCACTCCCAGTCTCTATTCAAGCCTAAGTTAATTGTATCCAATTTGCAAATGAATTCCAATTCAACAGTTTCTCGCTGGAGTCTGGATTTGAAGTTTTTTTGTTGTAATATCGCAACTTTCATGTCTGTAGTCGCGTGACCAGAGAGATTGAAGTGTTCTCCGACTGGTTTATGAATGTTATAATTCTTGACATCTGATTTGTGTCCATTTATTCTTTTACGTAGAGACTGTCCAGTTTGACCAATGTACATGGCAGAGGGGCATTGCTGGCACATGATGGCATATATCACATTGGTGGATGTGCAGGTGAACGAGCCTCTGATAGTGTGGCTGATGTTATTAGGCTCTGTGATGGTGTCCCCTGAATAGATATGTGGGCACAGTTGGCAACGGGCTTTGTTGCAAGGATAAGTTCCTGGGTTAGTGGTTCTGTTGTGTGGTATGTGGTTGTTGGTGAGTATTTGCTTCAGGTTGGGGGGCTGTCTGTAGGCAAGGATTGGCCTGTCTCCCAAGATTTGTGAGAGTGTTGGGTCATCCTTCAGGATAGGTTGTAGATCCTTAATAATGCGTTGGAGGGGTTTTAGTTGGGGGCTGAAGGTGACGGCTAGTGGCGTTCTGTTATTTTCTTTGTTAGGCCTGTCCTGTAGTAGGTGACTTCTGGGAACTCTTCTGGCTCTATCAATCTGTTTCTTCACTTCCGCAGGTGGGTATTGTAGTTGTAAGAATGCTTGATAGAGATCTTGTAGGTGTTTGTCTCTGTCTGAGGGGTTAGAGCAAATGCGGTTGTATCGCAGAGCTTGGCTGTAGATGATGGATCGTGTGGTGTGGTCAGGGTGAAAGCTGGAGGCATGTAGGTAGGAATATCGGTCAGTAGGTTTCCGGTATAGGGTGGTGTTTATGTGACCATCGTTTATTAGCACTGTAGTGTCCAGGAAGTGGATCTCTTGTGTGGACTGGACCAGGCTGAGGTTGATGGTGGGATGGAAATTGTTGAAATCATGGTGGAATTCCTCAAGGGCTTCTTTTCCATGGGTCCAGATGATGAAGATGTCATCAATATAGCGCAAGTAGAGTAGGGGCGTTAGGGGACGAGAGCTGAGGAAGCCCCTACTCTACTTGCGCTATATTGAACCTGAAGCGAATACTCACCAGCAACCACATACCACACAACAGAACCACTAACCCAGGAACCTATCCTTGCAACAAAGCCCGTTGCCAACTGTGCCCACATATCTATTCAGGGGACACCATCACAGGGCCTAATAACATCAGCCACACTATCAGAGGCTCGTTCACCTGCACATCCACCAATGTAATATATGCCATCATGTGCCAGCAATGCCCCTCTGCCATGTACATTGGTCAAACTGGACAGTCTCTACGTAAAAGAATAAATGGACACAAATCAGATGTCAAGAATTATAACATTCATAAACCAGTCGGAGAACACTTCAATCTCTCTGGTCACGCGACTACAGACATGAAAGTTGCGATATTACAACAAAAAAACTTCAAATCCAGACTCCAGCGAGAAACTGTTGAATTGGAATTCATTTGCAAATTGGATACAATTAACTTAGGCTTGAATAGAGACTGGGAGTGGCTAAGTCATTATGCAAGGTAACCTATTTCCCCTTGTTTTTTCCTACCCCCCCCCCCCGACATTCTTGTTAAACCCTGGATTTGTGCTGGAAGTGGCCCACCTTGATTATCATGCATATTGTAAGGAGAGTGGTCACTTTAGATAAGCTATTACCAGCAGGAGAGTGGGGTGGGAGGAGGTATTTTTTCATGCTTTGTGTGTATATAAAAAGATCTTCTATGCTTTCCACAGTATGCATCCGATGAAGTAAGCTGTAGCTCACGAAAGCTTATGCTCAAATAAATTGGTTAGTCTCTAAGGTGCCACAAGTACTCCTTTTCTTTTTGCGAATACAGACTAACACGGCTGTTACTCTGAAACCTAATATAAGGTGTAGGTAGAGAACCTATATCAAATGTACTGGCATTCTACATCTGAACTACAAACTCAGAAGTATGATGAAGTGAGCTGTAGCTCACGAAACCTTATGCTAAAATAAATTTGTTAGTCTCTAAGGTGCCACAAGTACTCCTTTTCTTTTTGTAAACTCAGAAACAACTCACTGGGGATAATGCTGACTTTCAGGATACAATTGGCAACACAGATTTGACCCTGGTGAGGCTGCTTCAGTGTTGAAATATGTAGGTGCTTTTAAATCCTATTAGTTAGCCACTAGGCGATAGCTGTCATTTTAATTACTGTGTGAATTAAAATAGTGTAAGCTGCAGGGAGCCACTGATTGTCTTGAGTGCCAGCCTTGACCCAAGCTGGTTGTTTTGAATTTTTTTTTCATTTTTAAAATATTCAGACAGCTGTTCCAATTGCATCTGCCATTTTGTCTTCATAACATTAAAAAAGAAAGCACAGCCTTAATTCTGTAGATCTTAACTGGACCCAATTTCCAATGAAGCCAAGGGGAGTTTGCTTGATTTCATACCACAAAATTGTCCTATGTTTTTACACTGTGTATGTACAAAAGTATATACATCTTCAAAGCCACTATATCAGCCTCCTTCAGATCTCTCTTTAAAACTGACATATGCCTACAAAACACATGACGACAATGGAGGCAGCAAGGGCTAGTGGACAGAGTACTGAATTGCTGGATCACCTTGGATCACTTCCCCTTCCTGTGCCTCAGTTTCCCCAACTGTAAAATAGTGATGATGATGCTGACCTCCTTTGTAAATTGACTTGAGATTTAGTGACAAAGTAAGTTAGCTATTTAAAAGAAAGATATTGTTTGTATTAAAGGTCAGGACTCTGTGCTATGATCACTACTTATTCTGCTAATTATGGTGGTCTCACTGTTATTGTATGCTCTCCCTGTCTGTTTCTTGTGTTCACCTGATCTCTCATCTGATGCTGAGATTGTAAGCTCTTTGGGGCACGGACTATCTTCTTATGTGTGTGTTTGGTGCCGAGCATAAAGGGGTCATGTTTGGGGCCTGTAGGTGCTGCCATGGTACTTATAATAATGCTGTTAATGTCGGTTTTGGACACATTTGGTGCTCCTCCAAACTGGCTGTGTTTTAAGTCCACCAAAGCCAGCCTGATCTTTGCATATTCACTTTGCCAGACAACTAGTAGAAGTTAGCATCAGCATGTTGTGCCATTATGTCGCCACATGGTGATGTTGCATGTGTCTGGCACAAGAGCCTTGCACTGTGGGAGCCCCAAAGGGTGGCAGAAGCTGAAACTTGAGTTTAGGGTTTTTGGTTTTTTAACTTTTTGTCCCAGGCTGAGCCAAAAAAGTGTTCAAAACTGTGAAGTATTTCACAGGAAGGGGTTTCCTTTTCCGGCTAGCTTTAGTCCCAGTCTCACCATTTGCTTTTCACTCTTCCCACTCCGAACTACATTCCACTTCTTTTTTTTCTTTTCTTCTGATTTTTTTCCCTCTCTTCCTCCCTCTGCTCTATTTTTCAGTCTCTCCTGAATGAAATCCTGATCCCCAAATCCTTTGCATTCAAGCTGAACTTTTGTGTCCAGACTGTTCCAGTGGGTTTGAAATGAAGTAGAACAATTTTCCTCATCCATAATTGACATCTCTACTGTTTTGTTTCATGAGCTTTGTAGGCAGTGGGCCATCTTCTGGCTCTGGGTACATATGTGTGCCTTCTGTTAACGTGAAGAGATTTGCAAACACATACCTGAAGCGAGTCAATATCACTTCTGCTATTCTGGCATCATTCTGAAACACAATTCTTTTAATTAGTTTTTGTACTTCCATAATACATTTCATGCAAGGATATCACTGAGAACTAAACAGGGTTGTCCTACATCACAAAGGGAGGTCAATAGCAGTTAGGAATAGAACCTAGGATCCCCGCTTCCCTGGACCCTTCCCCACTCCCTGCTCCCACACCCCAATTCACCAAAATGAGTGTTGGAAAGAGAGTTTGCAAACAGGCCTGAGAGTTCATTACCAAAGAGAAAAAAATGTGACTATAAATATTAAATAGAAAACATGATCCCAGTTAGTTCTCTTGTGCAAAACAGCTATTGCTGTTTCTCATCTCTTTTTTGTAACCTTACACTGTACTAGCTTTAAAATGTTGATCCTGTTTTCACTTTAATTTACCACCCACCCCATCCCCGGATGATGATATTGTCATGATGGTTGTGGTCTCTGCGGTGGCCTCTCAGTCACTCTTTTCATTGGTTCATCATTCTTTAATTTATTGATTACGTTTGTCAACATCTTTCCTCCAGATCCTAGAGACCTGATGAGGACAGGTAGAGCAAACACTGCAATGCAGAGTCAGCTGTTTGCTTGCAGATTTGAAAGGCAAAGAGTTCCAGGAAGGTACATTGAGTGTTCAGCCAAGTGCATAAGCTTTGTCAATGTATGATACAGTGTGCACTGAAATAGCTTATATCCCTTGTGATGTGCAAGATAGTACGGTCCAGCTAAAACTTGTGTCTTATTGCTCTGCTGGTGTTTTGGGGGTATATCATCTGGTACTTACATGCTCATATCTAAATTTAAGAATTTCTTGCATTTTCCCCCCCACCTTGTTTACTGAATCTGACTAGTCCCCAAATTTTAGAAAGGTCTGAATCAAATTTGGATCATAGCTTTGTTTTTTGGACCAGCCTCTGTTGTGAGCTCACTAAGGGCTTGTTTGCATGGGGATATGAAAGAAAGTTCATCTGAATTAACTAAAGATGTGAATTTAAAATGGATTAGTTAAGCTGTATTAAGTCCCTGTGTGGACACACTTATTTAGGGAAAAAAATGGCCCTAATTCAGTTTAGGCCTAATTTTGATCACTTTTTAATTCTGGATAAGTATGTGAGAGTTTTGTGCACAGAAGAAATGCAAAATTGGGCCGTTTTTTCTTGATTCTGTTCTCACACTGGTTTTATATCCACATAACTCCTAATTTTACACTTGTATACGCAAGATCAGAATCAGACCCTTTACATTTATATTGCCTACATTGGCTATTGACACACTGGGTTCTTTTCCTAGAGGCCTGTTTTTACATGTTCATCCCCAAGTCATTTTAAACTACCAACTTGATGTTGCCTTCTTATGGTCAGGCCATTGATTTGTTATTGAATTAGTCCCTCTGCCCCATCGGAGATGTCTGCTTGCCTGATCAAAATCCGGGCTTCGATGTCTAAAAGCGTTCTTTGAAAACCCAAACAGAAGTACTGTATGGCTTCAGACTTTAAACTCTTTTTTTTTTTTTTAGTGTGTCTGCAATTTTCTCTGCTGGTCAGGAGGGTTAGGAGACTATCATTGACTCTGCTCTCACATTTGAAATGCATGATGTGCAGTTGAAACTCTCTTGTGGTGAAGTCTGCCTTCTATCACTTTAGGAATACTGCCAGACTGTGTCATCACCTCGCCCTTACTGAAGCAGAGGTATTTGTTCCTGCTTTTGTTTCATTCAGTTTGAACCATTGTATGCCCTTTTTGCTGGTCTCCCTGAACACACAATTAACAGACTGCAGCTGGTACAAAATGTGGCTGCTGGGATTCTGACTGGCACCAGATGGAGCGAGCACATAATTCTAGTTCTGTCTCAATCACACACTGGTTGCCAGTGAAATTCCATATTAGCTTCAAGGCGCTTTCCTTGACCTATAATGCCTTTTGAAATCTTGGCTTGAGCTCTCTCTAATGCAGTTGCCCTTGATATCATTTGATGTTGGTCAGCTTTATCTCAGTGGTACTCCACGTGCTCAGATATCTGGGGGATGGACGTGGTATAAGAATCCGAACAGAACAGAACTAGAAATTTTTCAACTGAACTGATTTTTCCTACAAAAATTGTGTTGTTGTTGTTTTTTTTTAAATAAAAAACAATTGCATAAACAATTAGAGTGTGATGAAAAAAGTCTAAATAAAATGAAAATGTTCATTTCAAATTGAAGTTTTCTTTTTGGAAAATAGAAAATCTTTGGGTTTTAGTTTTCAGATATTCAGAGATTTTAGCTCCTTTTCTATCCCTTTTTTACTTTTACCTCAAAAGGGGGACAAGTGTTTTTTAAGTCAAAAATCAAACCCTCATATTTTTGAAAAACAAAATTAAAATTGCAATTCAAAATGAAATGAAATGTGTAGTATACTTGCAGTTTACAACAGTGTAGGGGTACCAGTGCAACTCAAGCAGTGTTAAAGCAAATTAACTTCCCAATGCACGGGAGGAGTGACACTGAGATGTGCTGCTCTGTTAATATAATTGATGTAAAAAATATGAGGTCACTTAAGGTTTTGCACTAGAGTGCAAGTTTGAGTTGGTGTGTTATATCAAGTGTTGTAGGCAACTTGAAAGTGGAAAGCAATGCACAAGTATTTCCCCTTAACTTATTACCATTCCTTTAAAGTTGTGGCTGGGTGGGCTGTGTCCTGCTGCAACCTATAACTGTCACTACTTGTAGTTTTTGTTTGCTAATGGATCTGCGCACTTCACTAGATAGATCTCAGGTTGTAATACCACTGTTTGTTTCTTGGGGTGGGTTTTTCCATGTGTATTTATGCAATTGTCTTGTCTTCGAAAGCAGCAAAATCCATCATTGAAGAATTATTTAGGAACAAGCAGAGCCACCCAAAACCAATCAGGATAACTGATTTGGGGTGTGAGGCCACAGATTTCCTGTGGGATCATAACAGTATTTTATGTAAATCAGTATTTGGCTCCTTTATTGAGTCAACCCATAGTATGGAGCAGTTATTAAATAGACATTTGTAATAGGAAGCGGGCGGGAAGAAACCTTTGGGTGTTTTGAGTAAAGCCAAGTCAAGGCTCACATCAAATAAAGAAATCACTTATGGCTGATTTGTTTCTAATTACAAATTGCAGAAGTATCAAGCATTCAACATTTTTGCACTTCTGGGCCTGTTTCAAGGATTCAGTTTTAAAAGATATTTATTCAATGGGCCAAATTCTCAGGGCTTTGAGAGTCCTACAAGGTGCTGAGTGCTTCAATTCCCCCTGAAGTTGAGGGTAGTCGTGGGTGTTCAGCACTGTCATGGACTCTAAGTGCCAGGCAGGATTGGGTCCTCACACCCCATATAATCCTGACTTCATTGAATCCTATCCCCCAAGTTGGGGGAAAGTTTCTATGCTCCTCCCAAACAGTGACTCCTGTGCAAAGCCTGTTTACTAAGGGAGGAAAATCTGATGCTTTACCAATTTTGTTGTTGTATTCCATGCCTTGCCTTATTACTATTGGGGTGGGGAGTTGGTAAAGGAGAGAAGTGGCACTGTCAAGTAGTATAGACCAAAAACATAGATTTTTTTTGTTTAAAGATAGTTACAAAACTGCTACAAAATAGATTATGTTGCATTAAAATTTTTTTTACCTGTATTGGCCTGATCCTGCAATTGATTTTGCATGGGCGCAGGAACCAGGCCTATATCTTTAATAAATGTAAACATTCCCACAAATACTGGAAACGTAAACACAACTGCATTGTACGTTAGTGGTCATGCATTAACACATGGAACTGGCTAGTCAGGTTTCCCTATCCGCATGAGCAAAATGCATGAAGTAAATAAAGAACATCCTGTTTTTAAAGAAAACTGTTTTTAAAATTCTTTTACTTTTAATAAACAAGGGCCAAATCCTTCAGTTCTTACTCTGTCCTTATTAAGGCAAAATTCCCATTGCTATTATTGGGAATTCTGCCTAAGAAGAGACTAAGGCTGAACTAATACTGTACTTTTCAGTGAGTATTCTCTCAAATGTAAAATGTAATTTCACGTGTTGTCCTCTTGCCTCATTTGAATTTGACTCTTGTGAACATTTGAGCAATCAGGTATTACTGGCTAAAATGTTTGTGGAAACTTTAAAATTCTCTGTGCCAAGATTATAGACTGTTCAAGCTTAAACTCAAGTATTCACACTAGAATAATATGGGAGGGGCACACAGCAGAGGCCCAAATTCCCAAAAGCCTTTGCTAGAGCCCTGCGACAGAAGCAATTAAACATGGCAAACAAAGATCTGTACTCTTTGCAGCTATGGTTTCTTCAAGCTTTCCTCCTGATTACGTAAGAATTATGTTCATCCAACCAGGAAATGGGAGTAATACTATATGACCAATCACAGCTTTCAAACAGAGACTAAGGTGCAATTAGGATGTGTCAAATACTCACAGAGAATTATTTTCAGACCACAAAACAAAAATGTAAAATCTATCCATAAAGAAGAAGAGTACTTGTGGCAACTTAGAGACTAACAAATTTATTAGAGCATAATAAATTCATTAGTCTCTAAGGTGCCACAAGTACTCCTGTTCTTTTTGCGGATACAAACTAATACGGCTGCTACTCTGAAACCTATCCATAAAGAAACAACATTTCCCCAAACTGGAGTAAATTTGAATAATAAGTACATTAATGGAAATCACAATTTGCTCATGGACTTTCTGTGAGCAGCAAAATACAACATTAAACAATCAATATTTTGCTTTGAGCTCTAATATGTATTGCAGAATTTGGACCCTTACATATTATTAGTACCACAAGCAAGGGAATTTGATTTTGAATCTGGTTCTTTTTATCTTGACTTTGTTCCTTCGAACATTATTTTGAAAATGAAGGCATAGGGAGTTACATGGACACTACAAACAAATGTAAGTAAAGAAATAAGTTAAAGTGTGATTCTTCCAGCTTTGCCAGTGTTCCTTTAACTTGAACCAGTTAGGCCTACCCATATTGTTTTCATGTTCTTCATGGATGAAAGTAAAACTGGGTCATGGATAATGATTTCTGTCCATAATTCGCCACAGGTATGCCCATCGTTAAGCCAAAATGCCTCTGTCCATGGGTTCTACTGTATACTAGATAATACTGCTTTTATTTAATAGCAAATGAGCTATTCCCATACTGAGAACAATACTGTGCACCCCAAGAGTTGCCTAAAAAGGGCAGTGGTGAAGAAGTGTAGTCCCTGAAAATAGGTCAGAAAAGGACATTGTTACAGCAGGTGTCCTTGATGGAAACTGGTTTGTGCTGAATTTGCAAAAAGTGTGAGTTCAGTGTCATCTGTTTTCAGTATTTCCCGAACAATTGATTTATTCCACATTATTAATGAACTTTGCAGCAGTTCCACTTGTCAGGCCTACTCTGCAGGGGTCAATAATGAGAGGAAACCTGATGTTAGTAGATCCAGCTTAAGTGATTCTGTCATGCTAACGATTCAATATATCAGGACAAATGTCAGCTCCTTCCAATATGTTAATTCCTCTGATTCCATTTGCATAAACTACAGTCAATGAAATACAAGTTCCTCCTCTATGATAGTTAATGGGGATTTGTAAAGGATTTTAGATTTTTTAAGTTCTTAGTAGCAGGGAGAGTAGACAGCAAATCTTGGGATCCATATACAAATTTACATGTTCATTTCTCCATTAATATATTCAGGTTTGCCCTGTTACTGACACATAAAGAAAGATGAAATCCAAAAATGATTTGGGTTTTTGTTAGTTTCTGTGATTTCTAGTGGAGCAATGTCTTTTTTTTTAAAACGAAATCCTTATAATTTGGATGTAGGAAAATCAGAGAGATAATGTGTTAGTGAATTCTCTGGTTGTTAGAGTTGTTTATGTGGTGATTCTATACTTTCTGGAGAACTGATCATTTGAAATGTGCTGTAGTTGAAGGATAATGCAAGGTCACCAGTATTTCTGCACAGAGATGAATTGGCATGTCTGCATATCTGAAGTGCCAATTCAGAATTGGAACACAACAGTATGCATTCACTACCGACGATTAAATGAAAAAGGAGTGGCAAAAGGAAGGCATGATTTTGTAGCGAAGACTCTGGACTGGGATTTAGGAGATCGGGGTTCTATTCCTAGCTCTGTTACAAACCTCCTTTGTGCTTCTGGCTTTGTCATGCATGTCTCTCTGAACCTCAGTGTCCTGTGTGGTAAAATGGATGTAATATTTTTTTCCATATCTCTTAAGGATGTTGTGAGGGTAAATCTATAAATACGTGGGAGGTGCTCTTATGAAAGGCCATCTAAGAACCTAAATAGACAGAATTATACCACAAAATGAGAGGGGAAGAAGCATGACACCATACAGAACAACGTGGATGGGAAACAGGTAGAAAAAGACAGGTAATAAAATGGAAAATAAGGTCATGTGACTCTCATTTTGACTTTCACGTGCCACATCTTCTGGGGGTTTGTTTTTAAAATTCCTTTTGATTTGAGAGTATTTGTAGCTACAACTTGAATTCACTCTGTGGCTTGACAGCTGTAATAGGCCCACACTCTCAACAAACATGCAGCTGAGACCAAAACAGCCACAAGTTTCTGCTGCAAATGCATGGGGCTGTTGCCAGCCAGGGTATTAACTGTGCATTGCAAGGGGCACACATAATGGGCCCAGGAGCCTGTATGTTAGCGCACTGGCAAAGTCTATGCTGACTATACCCTTACCTGGAGGGCACATCTCAGGAATGAACTTTGCAGTTCCTGTTGCAGAGGCCCAATGGAGCAGCTTCTCCATGGATTTTGGTGGAAGGCAGGCATTTCCCACCCTTTGTTCCTGATGCTGGTTTTTTGGGGTGTTTTGTCTGGCATTATTGCATGTCATGTACAGCTGGCTGGGGGAGAACAATTCTGTTTTGCAGCAGCTTTCAAGGCTTCAAAATTAACTTTCATTTCACATTAGAATGATTCAAAACTTCTTTTATTGAAACCACAGAGCTTTTTTCCCCCCATTATTATTTTTATTTATTTTTGGCTGCGGGGGAACCAGGGGCCTAGCCTGGTTGTTAGGGCATCAGCCTGGGATGTGGAAGATTCCAGTCTCTGCTCTGGCTGATTTAGTGCATTTTTTCATCCCAGATTACTCTGCATCAGCTTACGATGGGGGTCTCCCACATCCCAGGCCTGTGTCCTAACCCACCAGGCTATGGAGTGTGAAAGGTCTCTCTGTCTGTCTGTCTGTCTGGATAGTCAGTTTATGTCCATCACTGACAGTCTTGTCCTACTACCAAGGCTTTTGTAGCCCACATAATTGCTGGCTATGTAGTGGCATTCCTTGGTACTTGTGCTTTGAATTCATTGGTCTTTCACTCTAATATGTCTATACCAAGGAACCCGCCAAAACCAAATCAGTGCTGACAGAGGCAGTTGCTGGATTCAGCTTCAAATATCCTTATTTCTGATCTTATCCTGCCACTTGATATGGAGCAGTTGATGAAGATGATGAATTGAAAATGTCAATCCAATGTCCTTCAGGCTTCCTCAGTGCCCATGTTTTACTTCTGTACCATAGAGTTGGTATATCCGTGATTCTATATATCTGCAGCTTCGTAGCAAGCTTTATATCATAATGTGCCCACAGAAGGACCCAAAACATGGCAATAACTGCTACTGCAATACAAGGGTCCACATCTTTCGAGCATTCTCCAGCACTATCTACAGTGCCATCCAAATATTTGATATTTGTCACCTGCTCAGTGTCCCGTCCTGACAAGTTAATACTGAGCTGGTTGTAATCTGAAGCCTAGAGGCTGCTTGATAGTAAAGGCCCATGGACTTACTTTTGTCTGGATTAATACCCAGATCAATGTGCGCTGTATCTTGCCCATCCAGACTGGTCATCAGCTACAGTGATTCACCAGACTGTGCCAACAAGACAAGGCCATCAGCATATTCAAGATCTTGAAGCGGACTTGTGTTCAGTTCAATGCCATTCACAGCTGCCTCCTCAAGCTTATCCATCAACCAAACACTGGACAATAATGGTGACAGAAGGCAGATTTACCAAACTTCTGTGGAGATAAGAAACCATGCCATGTATCTGCCGTTGACTTGAACACAGCTTTCCATTCCATTAAAGACCTCTTCTATCAATGACACTATCTTTCCAGGTACAGTGAGTAACCTGATCACATTGCACAAACTTGCTCAATGCACTGAGTCAGAAGCCTTACAGAAATCTATTAAAAAGTGATGTGCACAGCTTATTAAATTCAGCCATCTTCTCAAAAAGCTGTGTCAAGGTAAAGATTTGGTCACCAGTGCAATGACTAGGTCTAAAGCTGACCTGAGTATCCTGGCCTTTGTTGAAGTGCATTGTTGATTCAATACATTAACAAGGAAGCAAAAACTTTCCCTGGCACTGACAACAATGTAATACCACTATAGTTGCATGGACTTTGCATTAGGGTGAATTAATTTCACCATTAATTTATTACTGCTCCCACCCCAGTTGTTGCTCCTCTACACTCACCATCTTGCCTCTGAACGTGAGAATTGGGTTAAAAATGTTACCGTTAACACTGAACTCATAACACCTCTACCCCATTATGTGTGTTTGGAATATTAGCTTTGTATTTATACCCCTGCTTGTTATTTCCATTAACATTTGACTATTGTTAGAGAAGATTGTGCCTGCCTTTGTGCCAACAAGCTATCTGTGTTACCATACCCTGGTAACTGTGAAAGATGCTATGTTAAGGCATGCTGAAGTCAGGCTCCAAGGTCTTGATTCAGCAAAGCAGCACATGCTTAACTTTAAGAAAGATCTTAAAGTTGTTAGTCACCGGTGCTAGCAACAGTGGAAGGACTAGTATAGTCCAGGCTAAGGTGTTTTTACCATGCCTGCATGTTGGCATCCACTTGCGTATTTCTGATGATCCTAGTGAAGAATACCATTAGACAATATATGACACCACACTACTCTGAGGCAGGTCCACTGCTTTTAACTTGCAGGTGGCTGTTGGCTAGTGCTGCCTATGGCTCCAGTGAAGGGGGTCAAGGAATCTAGAAGTTGTATTGTAAGTTCCTTGGGACAGGGACTATCTTGCTGTCCTGTGTTTGTACAGCACTTAGTACTTTGGGGTCTTTGTCCATGGCTGGACTCCTAGGTGCTACTGCAAAATCAACAATAAAAGCTCTGATCTAGCTTACTCCAGTGTGAATCAAAACCAATTGCATCAAATTGTGCTTTCATGTAAATGTGGAACAACTCAATTGAAATCAGTGGTGTTATTTTAGATATTCATCAGGATACACAAAAACATAATTTGGTCCAGTGGAGTAATTGTTACAGCAGAGTAAACCTGGGGTATGAGACCTGGGTCCCATGAAAGTCACAGCCTTGCTAATTTTGTTGATGGACTGCATAGTCATATATGAAAAGAAAAGCCTCATGAGGCTTTCCAGTTCTGTCTAGTTCTCTTATTTGTCATTACTAGTACTTATTTATATTGCAGTAGTGTTTAGAAGCCTTAATCAAGTCATGGCTCCCCCCCCTTTGTTTTTGAGCGAGGTGATGTACAGATTTTTAGTAAATTACTATTATTTAACATTTAGTCCTGGCCTACTCTGGAAAACTAGGTCAGCCTAACTATGTTGCTTAGGGGTGCGAAAAATGCACACCCATGAGCGACATAGTTAAGCCAACCTAACCCCCATGGTAGATAGCACTAGTTGGATGGAAGGATTCTTCCTTTGATCCACCTACTGCCTCTCAGAGAGGTAGATTACCTACATGGATGGGAGAACCCTTCCTATTGGCATAAGTTGTGTCTACATTGAAGCATTGCAACGGTGCAGCTGTGCCGCTGTAGCATTTCTAGTGTAGACAAGCCCTTAGATTAAAGCAGCATTGTGCTAGGCCAGGGATCAGCAGCCTTTGGCATGCGACCCATCAGGGAAATCCGCTGGCGGGCCGGGCCGGTTTGTTTACTGCAGCGTCCGCAGGTTCAGCTGATCGCAGCTCTCACTGGCCGTGGTTCGCCATTCCAGGCCAATGGGGGCTGCAGGAAGCAGCTGGGCACTTTATATAATAAATGACAGTCCCTGCTCCAAAGATCTTACAGTGTAAAAAGGACAGAATTGGGTGGGAAGGTGCGGGCAATAAAAAAAAAATAGGAAGTTGAAGTATAGACTAGGTGTGTGCACATCCTAAAGGGTGGCCCAGACTGTCTAATCCGTATCCCAGATAGTTTGGGGGCAGGATTGTGCTTCCCATAGTACTGCTGTGTAACTGAGAGTAGAATTTAGTCCATAATATTGCTGTCCATCCTTACTTTGGTTCTACCAAGATTTTTGTTTTTTTAGAATGGCATGTTTTTTCCCCTTGAGAATATGCTCCAATATTTAGAAATAGTGATGAAGGCATGGGATACTAATTACTCTAAAAGAGCATTAGGAAAGGCAGCTTCCCCCCTCAGAGTGTTAAAGTTTCTTGGGACAGAAAAGACAAGTAGCTGCTGCTTTGTTTTCTTCTACTTCCTCTGTGTATGAAATCACTTTGATAGATCTGCAGGAAGAGATTTAGTTGCAGATGGCAGAGGTCAGTGTATTGTGTATTCAATGTAGTCAATAATAAAGTCAGGACTTATGCTAACTGAATGTTAATAAGGAATCACAAGGACCTTGGAAAGTCATTATGTCTGGTCATTTGCTTCACAATATTGCTCCAAACGGGCTCTGGAGGCCAATACAAGGGGATTAAAAAAAAAACCCACTAAGAAAAGACTGGATGAATAACGAAAGGCAGAAAGACTAAATATAGTAGAAGGTTCATGTAATGTTCGACAGCTTATCATAAGGACAATTTCTGGATGCTGCTGTAATATAGTAAAGGAAACAATAACTTCATTAAAAGAGTTTTATTTCTTTTATCACCTTACCCAAACCCAGCCATCCTCTTTTTCTGAGACTGCTGTTCTATTGGGCTTGGAGATAATTTAATCATGAATCCTTGCCATGTGTGGGACCGGGAATCAAAACTATGCTTATAAAACATGGATGATGTGATAAGGTATGTGCAGTTGTTCAGACTGCATGTGAAATGAAACACTGCATAAGAGATGGGCCAAATCCTGAAGGTCTTACTGCTTGGGCAAAATTCCTATTTGTTAATGCTTTTGCCTGTGAAAGGACTGCAGAATTTGGCTTTAGGGGCTTATCTTTGTTTTTAGAGTTTGGGCTCAGAATCTTCTCAGGTCCTATTCTGACCTCTCTCCAGCACTCTTTCCTTTCTCCTCTTTCTCTGACCCAATTATTCTTTGGCCCTTGCATCGGAGATGATTTAAAAAATATAGTGATGATCATTGCACATTATAGAGAATGAAGTGCTGATTCTGACCAGCACTTTAAAAATGTCATTGCACTAATGCAGGTCACTGCTTGGGATTTTATTTTTAAGGTCCTCCAGTATTGTGTATTAAAATGGCTGGAGGTCTTAGCTGGCTTGTATGGAGATTGGAGTTCTCCCATAGAGTGCAAAGGGGGGAAAAATAGATGCCACCTTTTTTCACCCTTCCTCAATATTACACTTGTAATTTTCCCACATAACATTTTTCTAACAGAAAATGCCAATTCATCAAAAGCTAAACATTTTGCAGAAAAGTTTTTGAAAGAAATTAAAAAAAAACCCAAACATTTTGATGAGGTTGAAATGTTATGTTTCAACCTCTTCAGAATAGAACATTTTGATTTTTCCATTTTGAAACTGCTTTTTTGTTTCAACCTTTTTATTTTAGATAATATAAAATAAAGTCAAAATCGGAAAGAAAGACATATTTTATCTAAACAGAAATTTTCAACTGACCTGAAACTAAGCTTTTTTGAGGACTTTTGTTTTATGGGAAACGTCAAATTTTCTTTGCTTTCATTTTGTTTTGGAATGGAATTTTTTCCCCAAACGTAAAATATTCCTTGCAAAATGAAAGATGCAATTCCCACCCAGCTCTAATGTTTCATGCTGCTATGCAGATGCAGTTAGGGTGGGGTAGGGAATATTGAGTAGGGGAGCAGGATTCCTCTGTCTTGTCAGAAACCTAAGAATTGTGTTATTTTCCAATTTATACCACATGCTAAAGACCCTGTAGTGCCACAACCATTCTTCTGGCCAAGGGAGATTGAATGGGATTCTCTGTGAAACCCATCTAATGTCCTCAAGTGAAATGCCATCACTGGGCTATGCACGATCACTCCCACTTTCCTCTGGCTGCTAATGGACGGAACTCCCTTCAGAGCTTCATTAAAGTAGCTCATGGGCTTACAGATGTTGCCGCTCTTGAGTCATTCAGGAGTTGGGGGTGCTCCTAACCTTTACTGGTTTAGTGAGTGAGACGACCAAACCTGGAATTCATACCCAAGTTTCCTACTTGACGGTGCATAATGCTATGTCTATGGAGCAGACCTTTAGTAGTTAATTTATTGTGAATGCCTATAAAATGCATGTAGAAGGCAGACAGCTCTGTCATAGATCTGAAAGTATCAGCTCAACTCTCTTGTTGTTTGCCAGCTAAATGCATGGGGAAGATGCCTACGTTTTCATTATAGTTTGGTTTGTGTGTAAGAGAGTTCAATAGACACAAATTCTGGTTGTGCTGTAACATTCCAGCATATTTACACTGGGAAGAACCAGTGAGTTTGTTGGCTTTCCATTCCATTGCTGGGTAAGTTTCAAACTCCTTGCTATGGTTTTATATTTCCCCTCATTTCTGCAGGAGTGGTGCAGTTCAGCCTTCATCCAGAAATGAAGCCTAATGGGAATTAGGCTCCTAAAGCTCTTAGATTACTTGTAAAGTTTCTATTAAGTCCCATTTTCAAAAATGCTTAAGTGTTTAGGAGCATAAGTCACATTTACCTTCAGTAGGATTGAAACTCTTAAGTAACTGAGGCACTTTTGAAAATTTTACCCAAAGTCTAATGTGCTAGACTGTGCAAAACAGAAATGACTTTACTTGAGATGCATGCCGTATAATATCTTCCTGCTAAGAAATGAGTGGAAACCAGCTCTATGCAGAGTTGTGATAAGAGTTGTTCATACATTTGAATAAATTGTCACACTGCTGAAAAATGGTAGCCCTTCATCCTCTGAAAGCAAGTAGTGAGCTAGTTCAATGTTCCAAGAAGATTGTAGTTGCTGAATAAACATTTTTTAGCATGTCCACTAAATGCCTTGCTCAAGTCACAGGTTGTTGGTGTGGATTTGAATTAGTCTAACTCCTGCACTGCCTGGCCCCTTTGGCACCGAAGCAGCTGAAAGCTGACCTCCAAGGACTATGATCTATGCAGCAGCCTCTATCAGCCCTTGCCCATTCTCTCGATCCTCTTTGGATCAATGACTGCCAAGCATGGTTTAGTCTCTCAAGTCAGTGCAGGGAGCATCTCAGGGACAAAGTAGCCTGGCCTAACCTTTGATTTGTTGGAGGAGGTGCATTGTAGGAACTCCAGCCTATGGAGCTGTGCATCCTGTATGATCAGTTATTTGTGGGGCAAAAGAAACAAAAACTCAGAGGGTTCAGTTCACCTCTTGAAGTGTTCATTAACCACCATTAATCCCAAAGGAAGGCATAGGTGTGCATGGGAATGTATATAGAGTCTCAAATGTTACAAATACTGTATCATGTGTCTTTATTTTTTTTGTTTACATTGATGCCCTGATCCAGTGAGGTGCTGCGTGCCCCCAGGTTCCATTGATTTCAGTGGGAGCTGAGGACATTTATGTTCTCAGTTACAAAGCCCTGTTCTGTTCAGTGACATCATCTCCCTCAAGTTCTTTTGAAGATAAATCTTGAGACTGTTATCTATGAAAGAGCAAGGGATGGAGCCTTTTATGAACGTGCACCTATTTCTCTGTTTCAAACATTGGAAGATTAAATATTTCAGGGTTTCAGAATGTTCAGTGATGTGCATTTTTAACAAACTTTAAACTGCAGGGATTAACTGCCTCTTCCTGCGTAGCAGTGGGCCAAATGCCATGTGCATAATAATAAGGAAATGAGAAGTTTCTGCAATTGAATTAAAGCATGGAAAGGCTTTTTAACTTTCATCAAGTATGCTGGTAATCCTGATGCTTGATATGGAAACGTGACTGTTTTGACTTAAATATCTTATATCTCAGAGATATTAAATTTAGCTTTACTGGGAAATTTTCAGCAATCCCACTAATATTTATATCCTGTGTCCCGCTTTCCCCAGATTTGTTAATGAGGACACATTTAAGGAGACTATACGCTAGAACCTCTGCGAGTGTAAATCGGTGTAGTTTCATTTATTTCAGTGGAGCAGATTTGCACCAGTTGAGGCTTTGACCTGAAGGATGACAGGTTTTAGATCAACCTTACCTAACCATCTACATGACATATTTTATCATTCATAAGTGCAATGTGCAAAAACTCTCATATTTCACAAACTTCTAGTAAGAAAGTAGTCCTGGCTGTTCCATGAGAAAGGCTGTTCTCTCAGGAAATCCAGCCTCAGGCCCTTCCCTCCCCTTGAATCCAGACTCCTTCCTGCTCCTACACAGAGTCCATTGATTGCAGTGGGATTTCACGCAGGTGTTGGGATATGTCTACACAGCCCGCGGAAGCAAGCCTCCCAGTCTGAGTTGGCAGCTCTGGAGCTCTTGCTACCTAGGGTTGCCAACTTTCTAACTGCACAGAACAGAACACCCTAGCCCCGCCCCTTCCCCGAGGCCCGCCCTCCGCTCACTACATTCCCCCTCCCTCAGTGGCCCGCTGTCCCCCACCCTCGCTCACTTTTACTGCGCTGGTGCCAGGGGTTGGGGTGTGGGACGGGACTCCGGGCTGGGGCAGGGAGTTGGGGTGTGGGCGGGGTGCGGGGTTTGGGTTGCAGCAGGAGGGAGCTCCAGGCTGGGGGGTGAGGCTGAGGGTTTCGGAATGTGGGAGGGGGCTGTGGGTTCAGGTGGGGGTTGGGGTGCAGGAGGGGGTTCTGGGTTTGTGGGGGCTCGGCTGGTGCAGGGAGTTGGGGCTCGGGGTTGGGGTGCAGGCTTACCTCGGGCGGCTCCCGGTCAGCAGTGCAGCAGGGCTAAGGGAGGCTCCCTGCCTGTCCTGGCTCCATGCTGCACCCCGGAAGCAGCCGGCAGGTCTGGCTCCTGGGCGGGAGGGACAGGAGGCTCCACGCACTGTTGTCACACACAGGCACTGCCCCCCCCCCCGCCCCAGCTCCCATTGGCCACAGTTCCCAGCCAGTGGGAGTGCAGAGCCGGTGCTCGGGACGGGGGCTGCGTGTGGAGCCCCTACGCCTAGGAACCGGACCTGCTGGCCGCTTCCGGGGCGCACTGCGGTGCCAGGACATGTTGGGAGTAGCCTGCCTTAGACCTGCAGCACCGCTTTTTTATGACTTTTAATGACTGCAGCCGCCAGGGTCCCTTTTCGACTGGGCATTCTGGTTGAAAAGTGGAAACTTGGCAACGTTAGTGCTACTGCGCTAAATATAACTGTGTAGAAAGCATTTTGAAGTTGCAGCTTGGGCTGGAGCTGGGGTGCTGCAACCTACTCCCCCCGCTAGGCTTCAGAACCTGAGCACCAGCCTGAACTGCACCATCTGCACAGAGCTATTTTTAGTGCAGTAGCATGAGCCCCAGGAGCCCAAGTCTGTTGATCCGGGCTGGCAGGCTTGCTTCTGTGGGCTGTATAGACACACCCTTACAGGTCAGCTGCATGGATCCAGTTGTGGATTGGGTACTGGACTGAAAGAAAGGAGACCTGAGTTCAATATCTTGCTTGACCCTGGGCAAGTTATTTTGCCTCTGTTTTCCCTTCCTTGTCTGTTCTGGCCTGTAAGATCATTAGGCAGGGATTATCTGTTACTATGCATGCATAGTGTCTAGCACAATGGGATTCTGATCTCATCTGGAGCCTCTGGATGCCATCACAATAAAATAATAACAGTAATTAGAACTGGTAGGGTATTTTATTTTTTTTAAATGTCAGAGGAAAATGCTATTTGTTGAAACCAAAGCTTTTCATGGGAAAGGGCCAGCTTTGACGAATTTCCTATTTTGAGTACATCTCAAAACTTTTTTCAATATTATCAAAATATCCTGTTTTCAACATTTTTTAAATGAAAAGTTCCATTTTTTGGTTGGCAATGATTTTGTTTTGAAATTTAGCTTAATTTATCGTTTTAAAGAAAAGGGAGGAGTAAAGAAGGTTGAAATCATAATAAAGCATTTCAAAATGATCAAATAAAATATTTCAATTGATCTGATATGATTTTTATTTTTGTTCGTTTGTTTGTTTGTGAAACTTTTAGAATTTTTGACTTTGTCCCAATTTGGGACAGGAACATTTTTCAAAATCTTAGTTTCTCCCAGAATTGGAAGCCATATTCCACCTAACTCTTAAAATAGGCACAGCCAAGAGATCTGGATAAGTATCTGTCTACACTTTTGAATCCTTATTCGAACTGCACTCCAATGCTTTGAAGAATCATGTATCTATGCCTTATATAACCCTCCTTGTTCTCTTTTCTTCTTCCTCCTGTTTTGTCATCTTGATTGTTTTCACTAGTTTTCTCGTGAAAAAAGTGTGATTTCAAAGTAAGGTAATGGGCAAAACATCCAGTTGCTCATAGTCCCTGCTTCCCCAATTCTCATTCATATTGAGTGGGATGGATTTCTGCTGCCAGAGCTTATTGTGCAACTGGTGTTTGACCATGTCTGAGCCATTCTTTTAGAACAGAAGAGCATAAGAACGGTCATACTGGGTCAGACCAATGGTCCATTTTGCCCAGTATCCTGTCTTCTGACAGTGGCCAATGCCAGGTGCTTCAGAGGGAATGAACAGAACAGGTAATCATCAAGTGATCCATCCCTTGTTGCCCATTTCCCAGCTTCTGGAAAACAGAGGTTAGGGACACTTCAGAGCATGGTTTTGCATCCCTGCCCATCCTGGCTAATAGCTATTGATGGACCTTTCCTCCATGAACTTATCTTTAATCCTGTTATAGTCATGGCCATGGTGTCCCCACAGGGCCCGCTCAGGAGACCCCTTTCTAAAGAGCTGCAAACTCTAGACATTGGTCAGTCTTTTAATTGAAAATAATCAAGGGACAAAACTTCCAATAGTGAGGTATTTTTGAGCAGTTTGTGAATGTAGTTATAAGTGTTTAATCCCAGAATCCATTTATAAGGCCTTAAAGCCATACATATGCACAAATGATGAATGAAGTGGATCAATTTTGTTTTATGTGTATTCCTCACCATACTGTTCATTAGCTGAACAAAGAGAATAGTTTCAGAATTTCAAATCAAGAGTCTGTCAAGGTTTGGCAAGCTAAATGACTCATTCAGAAGCACTGCCCCGTGGGAGACCTGGGCTTTGGAGTGATCTTGAATCTCAAATTTCTCAAGATGGCAGGGGCAGGGAATGTCATGGAGGAAGCGCTCATAGTCTCCAATGGGACGGTGAAGTCTACTTTACTCCTTTTTGCACCCCAATATGGTAGCAGTGTCCAGCTTGGTGAGAAGAGATTGCCTCAGTCAAAAGGGTACAGCTGTTTATGTAGCCAGTGATGATAGTGATGTATGGAGAGGGCATGTGTGGAAGAGATTCTCAGCCCAATGGCATTGCAGGCTTCCACCTTAGGGATGGGAGAACACATATGGATAAATAAAAGCTTCCTTGCCCCACATAGGCCTTTTCTCCAGGTGAACCAAAACCAAAGTTTTTAGCAGTAGTCAAAACATTAGGCTAACTTTCTTTGTATCATCATCTTTCACTTCTGTGCAATTTCTAGTTTCAGAATACCATAAAAATGTCTCTTGCTTTATGTCTAGCCCAACTTGAAACAGGAAGCATCAGAAGTTTTGTAAGAAAGCATATTTAGCTGAGATTTCCAAGCCAGTTTTGCAGATCGAAGGTGTTCAGGTGGTTTGGATCTTTTTATCCTCTAAATGGAACAGCCAATCTTTGACGCTCCTCTGTCACAACTCAGGAGGAGGAGAGAGTGAAAATCCGAAGACCCCATTTAGACAATCTAAAGTCCCAAGTCTTTGTCTTGGGATAAAGCATGGATGTTTCATCTTTGGGCCAGCACTACTATATATGGGTCTAGTCAGTTGGACAAACTTTAAGACCTTTTGCTTGAGCATCTAAGGACCACTGAAATAAAAGATAAAAGGAAAGGCCAACAGCAATAATTTAAAATGTTCCATTATATCGCATGAAACTATCAAATGCTCATCTTTGGACATCAATGGAGTCTGCTGCTGTGAAGCATTGAACTTATATATATCAATATTTGTACTTTGTAGCAGCACTCCAACTTGGGCAATGCTTCAACATTCCAATGAAGATCATGTGATTTTTTTTCCCCGCACCCCCAAAAAGCCAGCTACATCCATAACCCCAGGGTCCAGTATGCTGAATTGGTGATAAAATCAAAGTGGGAGTGGGGGGATATTTTTACAGGGAACAGACATTGCTCCCTTTTGACAAGAGACAAATGTTTCATTCAAATGCTGCATTTCGCATATTGGAAACAGTAATGAATTCTTGTGCACCTTTCTGCCTAGTTCACAATGTCAGCCACAGGCATTGAGGCGCCTCAGGCTTTCCTCACAAAATTAAATTTAATGTTACACCCTCCAGTGGAACGGTGCATAAATCAAGTGTTTGATTTGCATGGACTCTAGTGAACAACCCCATTCTGTGCAAATATAAACATAAACCCAGCCTTGAATATTATGTCAGGGACAGGAACAAAGCAATCTAGGGCTTCCAATAAAAGTCTGCTACCAAGTGTAATTCATGCTGGTATTATGCTGCTCTCATGTCAAGCCTGTTATTAAAATTCTTGTTTTTGCCTCCTTTTTTCATTTCAAAAGAAAATGTTTTTTCTGACCTTCTTGTATTCTGAAAAAACCAGTATATACCAGTACTATTTATCAACTGGTGTTAGCTAGGGGAATCTGAGAGAGAGAATTTTTTTTTCCTTGGTAAGCAGTAAACCTAGCATGGATATAGGGATAGTAAAGCAAAGCCGATGATCATGGAATAAAAATTCATAAAAAAAGGTTAGGTGGCTGTGTGACTTGTTCCACTAGAGGCTGTGTTCCTATGTGAATGCTCAAAGCTGGCACAGGGCAACTAAGTTAAAAAATTTACTTGAAGGCAATAAATAAAGGGAAATTAACTTCTGTTTAGATGCAGAATATGTGCCCAGTTCAGTAAAAGTTCATCTGTATATGCATCTGTCGGGCTCTCTGATTCTACCAGGTCATCATATACTGTACAATTCTGCCATGTACTTGTGTTATAAATGTATGAACTTCACAGTAATAATTATTCTGTTACTTTGTAACTGGCTCTATAGTTTACTAGTAATTTCTATGGCAATCTGGTATCATCCCAACAGATCACAGCTTCCCAGATCACATAGTCAAGTGAAAATTTGCCTGTGAGCAGTTCAGTGGTAGTTTGATCTCCATCCTGTGGGCTTCCACCATTGTACCTGTATGTTTGTTGTATATTTTGGTACATTTTTATTTGTAGCTTTGAGCGGATTAGCATCTAGGAGCCAGGGGTGAAATCCTGAGCCCGTTTACTTCAACAGGGCTTAGATTTCACCCCAGATCTTCAACTGTTATAAACTGGGAGCTTCTTTACATTTAATGGAGCTATGCTTTTTTACATCAGGTGAGGGTCTGACTCCTAGGTCTCAAAGGTTCTAATTTACCATAAATGGAAGATGTGGTTTCTTTTCAGTTTAATCCTAACTCAGAATTTCCTGGTTTTATAATTGTTGTTTCTTAAGTGTTTTATTTTTACTTTTAAATTATAGACATACATTCTCAACTTTTAATTCAAGTTTAATGTATATTCTATGAAAATTTTATTGAGATAGACAGATATAGATATAACTGTGTTGTTGTAGCCGTGTTGGTCCCAGAATATAAGAGATGCAAGGTGGGTGAGGTAATATCTTTTAGCAGACCAACTTCTGTTGGTGAGAGACAAGCTTTTCAGCTTGAAAGCTTGTCTCTTTCATTACAGAAGTTGATCCAATAAAAAATATTACCTCACACACCTTGTCTCTCAAATTTCATAATAGCAGTTACAGCATGTTACTTTAATACTAATGCTAAAGAATTATTAAAGCCACATTCATTTAGTTCTATCAAATAGGCTTCTTTGCAGTCAGTAACTCTGACCTTTGTGATATGATTTTGTTCAGAATAAAGTTATTATCTTGTTAACTTGTAAATAATTGCCTTATCAAATCTTAAAACAGGGCAAATAATTCATAACTCCTTTATTTGATGAGTTTTGTCTCTTTGCAAATTGCCCTCAAGCACATCACAATTTTCTGACTTGTTCAAAATAATTTGCTGAATAATTCTGGAGAGTAAAGCTGGATCTGCAGGTCGACTGCAAGCAGATAGCTGTAAGTAGAAATTTGAACTGTTTTACTAGGGGTTTCAGATCACATGTTATGTTTCTATTCCCTGTTTGCATGATCACCTGAGACATTAGGTCTCAGGGGTGAATACTCATGTTTACAAACTCAAGATTTCATCTCCATTGATATTCTGCAAAGTTAGCTTAACTATTGCTGTTTGTGTGGACACTCACGCAGGGGAGCTCATTTGCTAAGATATTCACAGGAAGTGAAGACACAAGGAGTAAAAACACAAAAGTCAATTTAAATGTATAAGACTCAAATATATCAGATTTAAATCGCTAATTCACACTTTGAATCTGAATGTATGTACTCTTTAATGAATAATCCTCATCTGTACACCTGTACTTGCACTTCTGTGCAAATAAGCCCTGGTCTACACTAGGACTTTAGGTCGAATTTAGCAGCATTAAATCGATGTAAACCTGCACCCGTCCACACGATGAAGCCCTTTATTTCGACTTAAAGGGCTCTTAAAATCGATTTCCTTACTCCACCCCTGACAAGTGGATTAGCGCTTAAATCGGCCTTGCCAGGTCGAATTTGGGGTACTGTGGACACAATTTGACGGTATTGGCCTCCGGGAGCTATCCCAGAGTGCTCCATTTTGACCGCTCTGGACAGCACTCTCAACTCAGATGCACTGGCCAGGTAGACAGGAAAAGAACCGCGAACTTTTGAATCTCATTTCCTGTTTGGCCAGCATGGCAAGCTGCAGGTGACCATGCAGAGCTCATCAGCAGAGGTGACCATGATGGAGTCCCAGAATCGCAAAAGAGCTCCAGCATGGACCGAACGGGAGGTACGGGATCTGATCGCTGTATGGGGAGAGGAATCGGTGCTATCAGAACTCCGTTCCAGTTTTCGAAATGCCAAAACCTTTGTCAAAATCTCCCAGGGCATGAAGGACAGAGGCCATAACAGGGACCCGAAGCAGTGCCGCGTGAAACTGAAGGAGCTGAGGCAAGCCTACCAGAAAACCAGAGAGGTGAACGGCCGCTCCGGGTCAGAGCCCCAAACATGCCGCTTCTATGATGAGCTGCATGCCATTTTAGGGGGTTCAGCCACCACTACCCCAGCCGTGTTGTTTGACTCCTTCAATGGAGATGGAGGCAATACGGAAGCAGGTTTTGGGGACGAAGAAGAAGAAGAAGATGATGATGATGATGATGAGGTTGTAGATAGCTTACAGCAAGCAAGCGGAGAAACCGGTTTTCCCGACAGCCAGGAACTGTTTCTCACCCTGGACCTGGAGCCAGTACCCCCCGAACCCACCCAAGGCTGCCTCCTGGACCCAGCAGGCAGAGAAGGGACCTCCGGTGAGTGTATCTTTTAAAATACTATACACGGTTTAAAAGCAAGCATGTGAAAGGATTAATTTGCCCTGGCATTCGCAGCTCTCCTGGATATACTCCCAAAGCCTTTGCAAAAGGTTTCTGGGGAGGGTAGACTTATTGCGTCCTCCATGGTAGGACACTTTACCACTCCAGGCCAGTAACACGTACTCGGGAATCATTGTACAACAAAGCATTGCAGTGTATGTTTGCTGGCGTTCAAACAACATCCGTTCTTTATCTCTCTGTGTTATCCTCAGGAGAGTGAGATATAATCCATGGTCACCTGGTTGAAATAGGGTGCTTTTCTTCAGGGGACACTCAGAGGAGCCCATTCCTGCTGAGCTGTTTGCCTGCGGCTGAACAGAAATGTTCCCCGCTGTTAGCCACGGGGAGGGGGAAGGGTTGAGGGGGTAGCCACGCGGTGGGGGGAGGCAAAATGCGACCTTGTAACAGAAGCACATGTGCTATGTATGTAATGTTAACAGCAAGGTTTACCCTGAAAGAGTGTAGCCAGTGTTTTATAAAATGTGTCTTTTTAAATACCGCTGTCCCTTTTTTTTTCTCCACCAGCTGCATGTGTTTCAATGATCACAGGATCTTCTCCTTCCCAGAGGCTAGTGAAGATTAGAAAGAAAAAAAAACGCACTCGAGATGAAATGTTCTCCGAGCTCAAGCTGTCCTACCACACTGACAGAGCACAGACGAATGCGTGGAGGCAAATAATGTCAGACTGCAGGAAAGCACAAAATGACCGGGAGGAGAGGTGGCGGGCTGAAGAGAGTAAGTGGTGGGCTGAAGAGAGGGCTGAAGCTGAAAGGTGGCGGCAGCGTGATGAGAGGAGGCAGGATTCAATGCTGAGGCTCCTGGAGGATCAAACCAGTATGCTCCAGTGTATGGTTGAGCTGCAGCAAAGGCAGCTGGAGCACAGACTGCCACTACAGCCCCTGTGTAACCAACCGCCCTCCTCCCCAAGTTCCATAGCCTCCACACCCAGACGCCCAAGAACGCGGTGGGGGGGCCACCGGCCAACCAGCCACTCCGCCACAGAGGATTGCCCAAAAAAAAGAAGGCTGTCATTCAATAAATTTTAAAGTTGTAAACTTTTAAAGTGCTGTGTGGCATTTTCCTTCCCTCCTCCACCACCCCTCCTGGGCTACGTTGGTAGTCATCCCCCTATTTGTGTGATGAATGAATAAAGAATGCATGAATGTGAAGCAACAATGACTTTATTACCTCTGCAAGCGGTGATCGAAGGGAGGAGGAGAGGGTGGTTAGCTTACAGGGAAGTAGAGTGAACCAAGGGGCGGGGGGTTTCATCAAGGAGAAACAAACAGAACTTTCACACCGTAGCCTGGCCAGTCATGAAACTGGTTTTCAAAGCCTCTCTGATGCATACCGCACCCTCCTGTGCTCTTCTAACCGCCCTGGTGTCTGGCTGCGGGTAACCAGCAGCCAGGCGATTTGCCTCAACCTCCCACCCCGCCATAAACGTCTCCCCCTTACTCTCACAGATATTGTGGAGCACACAGCAAGCAGTAATAACAGTGGGAATATTGGTTTCGCTGAGGTCTAAGCGAGTCAGTAAACTGTGCCAGCGCACCTTTAAACGTCCAAATGCACATTCTACCACCATTCTGCACTTGCTCAGCCTGTAGTTGAACAGCTCCTGACTACTGTCCAGGCTGCCTGTGTACGGCTTCATGAGCCATGGCATTAAGGGGTAGGCTGGGTCCCCAAGGATAACTATAGGCATTTCAACATCCCCAACAGTTATTTTCTGGTCTGGGAATAAAGTCACTTCTTGCAGCTTTTGAAACAGACCAGAGTTCCTGAAGATGCGAGCGTCATGTACCTTTCCCGGCCATCCCACGCTGATGTTGGTGAAACGTCCCTTGTGATCCACCAGAGCTTGCAGCACTATTGAAAAGTACCCCTTGCGGTTTATGTACTCACTGGCTTGGTGCTCCGGTGCCAAGATAGGGATATGGGTTCCGTCTATGGCCCCACCACAGTTAGGGAATCCCATTGCAGCAAAGCCATCCACTATGACCTGCACATTTCCCAGGGTCACTACCCTTGATATCAGCAGATCTTTGATTGCGTGGGCTACTTGCATCACAGCAGCCCCAACAGTAGATTTGCCCACTCCAAACTGATTCCCAACTGACCGGTAGCTGTCTGGCGTTGCATGCTTCCACAGGGCTATCGCCACTCGCTTCTCAACTGTGAGGGCTGCTCTCATCTTGGTATTCATGCGCTTCAGGGCAGGGAAAAGCAAGTCACAAAGTTCCATGAAAGTGCCCTTACGCATGCGAAAGTTTCGCAGCCACTGGGAATCATCCCAGACCTGCAACACTATGCGGTCCCACCAGTCTGTGCTTGTTTCCCGAGCCCAGAATCGGCGTTCCACAGCATGAACCTGCCCCATTAGCACCATGATGCATGCATTGGCAGGGCCCATGCTTTCAGAGAAATCTGTGTCCATGTCCTGATCACTCACGTGACCGCGCTGACGTCGCCTCCTCGCCCGGTATCGCTTTGCCAGGTTCTGGTGCTGCATATACTGCTGGATAATGCGTGTGGTGTTTAATGTGCTCCTAATTGCCAAAGTGAGCTGAGCGGCCTCCATGCTTGCCTTGGTATGGCGTCCGCACAGAAAAAAGGCGCGGAACGATTGTCTGCCGTTGCTCTGACGGAGGGAGGGGCGACTGACGACCGGCTTACAGGGTTGGCTTCAGGGAGCTAAAATCAACAAAGGGGGTGGCTTTACATCAAGGAGTAGTTCAGGCAGGACTTCACGGAGGGTTCCAATAAGAAATGGTGCACCTAAGTTATTGTTCTTATTGGAACAAGGAGGTTAGCCTGGCCTCTGATTGATACATGGCTAGATTTACCTCGCTGCACCTTCTCTGTGAGTGACTGCAGTGTGACCTAGAGGAATGAGTCCCCTAGACAGGGGAGGAGGCAAATGAGTACAAAACAAATCTGGTCTATTTCTTGTTTTGATCCACTCCATCTATCTTTTACATCTTTGGCTGGCAGCAGATGATGCAGAAGGACTGCATGCCATCCACATCTCATGGCTGCTCGGCAGAAGATGGTACAGTACGACTGCTAGCCATCCTCATCTCTTGCCTGCCTGGCAGAAGATGGTACAGTACGACTGCTAGCAATCCGTATTGCCTGCCTGCTCACCATTAGACGGTTCAATAGGACTGACTGCAGGACTAAAGAGAATGACCTGGTCAAGTCACCAAAAATTTAGTCCCGGCGCCCATGTCTGCCCAGGCGCTCCCAGCCGACGTGGCCAGGAGCACCTCGGACATGACGAGGACGGCTATCAGTCACACTGCACCGTCTGCTGCCAGAAGGCAATGGGTTGCTGCTACTGTGTAGCAATGCCGTACCGCGTCTGCCAGCACCCAGGAGACATATGGTGACGGTTACCTGAGCGGGCTCCATGCTTGCGGTGGTATGGCGTCCGCACAGGTAACTCAGGAAAAAAGGCGCGAAACGATTGTCTGCCCTTGCTTTCACGGAGGGAGGGAGGGAGGGAGGGAAGGGGGGACTGACGATATGTACCCAGAACCACCCGCGACAATGTTTCAGCCCCATCAGGCATTGGGATCTCAACCCAGAATTCCAATGGGCAGCGGAGACTGCGGGAACTGTGGGATAGCTACCCACAGTGCAACGCTCCGGAAGTCAACTCTAGCCTCGGTACTGTGGAAGCACTCCGCCGAGTTAATGCACTTAATGCACTTCTGTGGGGACACACACACTCGAATATATAAAACTGATTTCTAAAAAACCGACTTCTATAAATTCGACCTTATTCAGTAGTGTAGACATACCCTTAGTTGCTTATAATAGGCAATGGCCCATTGTTACATGACTCTTGTCCTTATCGAGTTTGAAATTCTTGTTACTCATTATTAACTAGAGGCCCTCAATTGAGATCAGGGGACTGTATGGTTAGGTGCTGTACAGACTCATAGCAAGAGACAGTGTCTGTCCTAAAGAAGAATTTGCAATCTGAAAGAACAAAACAGATGAAGACAGAGGACAGGTGTACTCACAGATGAGATTAGTCCCTTAAAGTTGTGATTGATTTCCAGTAGGAATGCAGCAGAAAATTCTGCATCCAAACACCTCTGAATTTTGGAGAAGTTCATGTCCAGTTCTAGACCCTAAACCTTACAGTTTCCATCTCTGTAACTGACTTAACAAAAATCTTGGGTCCAAACTCCCCCAAATTTTAAAGAAGTTTAGATTCAAATCTGAGCTGTGCAATTCAGGCCCATTTCAAACTTCCAGAATCCAGTTCTCCTCCTGCTGCATTGCCACTGTGTCAGATGCGTCTTTCCACAAGAGCCCAAGTTCAGATCCGTCTAATTTTCTGAAGCTGGTATTAGTTTGGTATGTTTCTCATTCACAAAAATGCGGAAGTTGAGACGTTATTGTAAGAGAGAGATCCAGTTTATTTCCCCATTTGGGCTGCAAAAAGAACCACATAATTGTTCTCATTTCCTATGCCTGTTTCGAGAGGTCTGAGGAAGGCCGTCGGCCATGCAATAATATTGACTGGTCTGTATGCTTGAAAGCTTTGATGAAGCAGGGCACAGGTAGTGCACTGAAAAGTGTGGATGGGCAATATAACTGCTTAGCTGCAGCCAAACTCAGGCATCAGTGTTATGCCCTCTTCAGAAGGGAGCTTCTGCCTCCTTTATATTCTTTGGGGAATTGGGCTACTGGAATTTGGGATATACAAGAGCAAAGACGATACTACTTTTATCATTTGCCTCTGTGTCCCCATTGCAGTGAAATGTCCTTCCCCTTCAGTCTGAGGACCAAGGAGCAAGCCCTCTTTTAAATTAGCAGCATATTAACTTTATGGCTTTAAACTGGTCTAAATTATTCTTGGTTCCTATATGTTTTTAAAAAAGGAGGACTTGTGGCACCTTAGAGACTAACAAATTTATTTGAGCATAAGCTTTCGTGAGCTACAGCTCACTTCATCACTGTAGCTCACGAAAGCTTATGCTCAAATAAATTTGTTAGTCTCTAAGGTGCCACAAGTCCTCCTTTTCTTTTTGCGGATACAGACTAACACAGCTGCTACTCTGAAACCTGTCATATGTTTTTAAGGTGTTGTTGAAAGCAGAGTTAGGCCAATACTGCGTACTCTGGAAAAACCCCATCTGTAGCCTTTTAAACAGTATTTATTTTGTCATAAAATGCACAGGATATTTTTGTAGACAGACATTATATATATATGCCAGACCCTTTGCTTCTCTCTCGGGCACAATCCCCATTGGAGCTAATGGTAGTTTTGCCTGAGTAAGGACTGTAGGACTGGGCTCTTGGTAAGCAAAATAAATTCTTATTCACAGTACCATAAAAAGCATATTACTAGCATGAGGCATTAATCGATAAACAAGAATAAAATGAAACTCAGTCCTCGGTAGAATCATAGAAATGTAGGGCTGGAAGAGACCTTGAGAGGTCATCCAGTTCAGCTCCTTGCACTGAGGCAGGACGAAGTAAATCTAGACCATCCCTGACAGATGTTTGTCTAACCTGTTCTAAAAACCTCTGGTGATGGGGATTCCACAACCTTCCTTGGAAGCCTATTCCAGATCTTAATTACCCTTTCAGTTACAAAGTTTTTCCTAATGTCTAACCTAAATCTCCCTGCAGATTAATCCCATTAGGTAGAGCATAGAACATACACAAGTTATTATAAAATGAGAATTGTTCAGATTGGATCTGGCTTACAGTGTAATTATAATTATAACTTATTGGATAGTGGGTTGTCAAGTCATTTAATCTTCCTATGTTTCAGTTTCCCAATCTGTAAGATGGAGATAATAATACTTTCTTACCCCTTAGGGTGTTGTGAGCCTTAATTCACTGATATTTGTAAAGGACTTTGGGATCCTCAGATGAACGCTGCAGTGTGAGTACAAAGTATCATTTATTATTAACCATCTGTTTTATTTTCCTCTTTTTCAGGCAGCATTTGTCTTTATATTTCTCTATGTAAAATTTACTGAAAGTATTATTTTTAAAGGTCAGTTTCAATACTTAGATCCTGATTCAATAAATCACTTAAGCACCTGATTAACTCCCATTGACTTAAATTACTTACTTTGATTTATTTTAGAGTCAATGGGACGTAAGCATTTGCTTAAGTCTATGCTTAATTGTGTGGTGGGTAGGGATGAACTTAAGTGCATGCTGAAAATTAAACACATGCTTTTATGCTTTGCTGAATCACATCTTAGACATCCTACTGTATTTAACTGTAATACTCAATGACAGAAGTTACGATGCTAACCAGAGGTTTTCAAACTTTCTTGGGGCAATCTGCAGAGTGCAGGCTGATTATATGGTATTAACTCTCCTCCTTTTTTCCAGCTGCTAAGATCATATTAAAAATACCTTAATTTTGTCCTATGCAATTGCTGTAGCTGCCACTGGGATGCTATGTGCTTGTAAATAGGAAGGGAACTGGTCTGTGCAATTGGGGATTCAGAAGAGATGTGGGACAATTGCTATATTAATATACAGCTCATGCTACAAAAAGGTTTGAAAACTCCTGTGCCAGGATGCATGTGAAATATGGAGAACAGCAGAAGAATACAAGGGTCTGTCCTTTCACATCAGTGGAAAGTTGCCTTACAATGGGGTTTGGTTATGATTAAAGAGATATTGTTATGCTATGACTATGCAGTCAGTTCTTAGCAACTTAAAAGTTTTTAATGACTGTTGCTTTGTTTATTTATACAATTGAAAATGACATGATTGTGAGAGATACAATTTAATGACTTGTCTTGGTGGTTTCCACCTTTGTGATGTGGGATATATGCTATATCGTCTCTTCTAGGGCTAAAAGGGGTTGAATAGTGACTAAGTGACCTTTCCTTTTACTTGTGTCTTTACTGAGCTTTGAATTTGTGGCCATAGTGTTATAAAACGAATCATCATCCTCTGTATCACAAAGGAAGGATGTTTTTGTGGTTTAAACACTGGATTGGAAATATGGAAAGACTGCATTCAGTTCTGCCACAGACTTCCTGTGTGCCCTTTTGGGCAATACATGCAATCGCTCGCTGCCTCAAGTCCCCATCTGTAGAATACGTCCCTTCTGTCACCTTTCTTCTCTATTTAAATTTTAAGCTCTTTGGGTGGTGACTCTCTTACTGTTTAAATATTGGGGCCTTAAAGTGTTATTTTAATATAAATAGTAAAAGGGTACTTGGTAATTCAATTCATTCTATATTAAAATTAATATTTTAATGTAGATGTTACATATTAATGATATTAGTGTCCATGGACACTTGTCACTTCCACAGAGGTCTAAAAGCATGCTATGAATTAGCTGCCAAATTCATTGAGGGCTATCACTGAGTGCTGGATATAGTAGGGTTGGTTCCAAGCCCAGACTTCTCCTGGTTATAAAACTTCTTTCCTCTTAATACCAGGAAAGATGTATAATCTGGAAACCAGCCAAATTTACAATTCTTGTACAAAAATCTCCATCTCTTCCTTTCAGCATTCTACAGTAATGCAAAGCTCCTCATTTGGGTGGCTTCACAGGCACTTTTTATTACAGCATTAAACTTGTTTATTTCTGCAGTGCCTAAGGACCAACCAAGAGTGGGGCCTCTTGTGCTAGGTGGTGTACAAACAGAGGAGTAGACAGTTCCTGCCCTGAAGAGCTGTGCTGCTGTAGAGCTTCAGTGTAGACACTACCTACACCAACGGGAGAACCTTTCCTGTTGGCATAGGTAATCCATCTCCATGACAGGCAGTAGCTAGGTGGACAGAAGAATTCTTCCATAGACCTAGTATTGTCTACACTGGAGCTTCAGTTGATACAGCAATGTCTCTCAGGGTTGTCAATTTTTCACACTCCTAGAGACATTGCTATTGCAATGTAAGTGCCCAGTGTAGACCAGCCCTAAGCAGACAAGACAGTCATTGCGTGAGAGAAGGAGCAGAACACAGAAGTAGAGTTAACAATGTGATGGCAGCAAGTGTCATGCCAGTTCCGTGTATTTTTGAGGGCTGGGGATTAGATAGGATAGGATCAGCTAGCTGGAAAGAAAAGGGAAGAGAGAGGGGACACTGAAAGAAAAGGAGACAGGAGGAGCTAAGGGTATGAGGGGCAGGTCTCAGGGCAGGTGAAGAGCCTGAGAGGGAGGGGAAGGGTTAGCTGAAGATAACTGCCAATAAGCACAGGGCAGAGAAAGTCCAGTCAAAAGTGTAGTAAATTCTCTGAATATCCAGAGGTCCCTGCTTTGGCTGCTTCTGCATCTGCTCCTCCTTCCTTGAATCTGGCTGGCTCCACTCAGTTTTCCCTAAGGCCACATTGTGGGATGGAGGAGAAGCACCACCCGGGGCCTAATTTCTCCAGAATGACGGGATCTCCCCTGCATTGTTCTACGTCTGAAAGGGTGCTAGGAGGAGGGGTGGGTCCAGCTGGGCCCCATTTCCTACCCCTATCCCAAGCAAAGCAGTCCCTTCAGTCATCCTTAAAAACTTGCCAATTTTACCTTAGATAAATAAATAAGTTTTCCTCAAATATCTCTGGATTCCTGTGTTGTTCCTTATGCTTACTATAAGAATTACCTTGAATGCTGCAGATACTGAGGTAAAGTTATGTAGCTATCTAAGGCCTGGATCCTGCACACACTTATACATGTGCTTAACTCCATGCATAGAAGTAGTCCCACTGAAGTCAGTGGAACTATTCATGGGGATAAAGCTAAGCAGCTGCATAAGTATGCAGGGTTGGATCCTCAGATAGTATCTGAGGCAATCACTATATTCCCAAGGGTGATCACTAAATAATGACAGTTCTTAGAAAACAGCAAGAGCATTCTGACCACTCAGGAGCTGCCTTTCCAAAAGTATTCACAGTGGGACTGGAGGGACTGATTTTCATTGGGTGAAATCCTGGCTCCATTCAGTTCCAAGTCAATGGCAAAACTCCCATAGATTTCAATGGGGCCCAGATTTTGCCCCCAGAGAATTAGTCGGCCCTCTAGAGTGACAGAAAAAATGATTTAAGATGACCACTATCTACTTTCTCTGATACCCAAAAAATCTTGATGAATTTTCCTATCTGTCCACACAATATCAGTGTCTTGTTGTCCTTAATTACCCAGAAAAACATGGCAGCCATTCCATCCTATCTATTCCATCATGAAGCTATCTAGACTGCAAGTTCATACCCGTGTATTCTGCAACTTGGTAGAGAAAGTTCCCTTTTTTCTTAAAACAGCTGTGAAATTATCGTGAAGAGCACTAGGGCCCATCATGGATTGTCAAGCTGGAGCTCTGAGCTAGTGATGTTCTCAGGATCACATAGGGCCAACTCTGAGCTTGCTGATGTAATCCCCTTTCTAGTGCTGGACAACTCCCTTAGCCGCTCTGTTTCACTTTCCCCACCGCTCACAGAATCAGGGTAGTGACACTTCCCTCATAAGGGCCTCATGAGGATTAGTCAGTCAGTCTGTTAGTTTAGCACTCTGAAAAAGAAAATCACGATATATTTTTAATAAAGTCTGTTTGAATCCTACTGCGCTAGGTGCCTAGGGTTCTTTGGGGCAGGGGGTATTAGTAAGTAATAGGTAATAGTTATTTTATTTTTTACGTGTGGCCCAATTCTGATCTCAGACACCTGGAATATACTTGGTTATTTAGCATGCGTATAGGGTAGTGTGTGGAGCCATCATACATGGATCAATATCTCATTATGAGGTATGTCACCAAAATGTGACACTGACCCACACAGATATGTTATCTCACTATCTGTCTGGAAAATTATAGACATCAGAAATACTTGGATACTAGAGATTGAGGTTGTGAAAAGCTTTATACATATTACAGAAATGAATTATACACCTAACTCCTTCTCTTAATTTGCCTTGTGTCCTCTATTCTAGGTCTTTTTCATGCATTTTAAAGGCCAAAGCTGCACAATTGGACTTTGACAAGCTGAGATCTGACACCCCTCCCATGTCAGAGATCAGAATCTGACCCATATGAGACAGAGATTAAAATTTTCAGTTGTCTGGAAATTAAAGCTTGATCAAGGACTCTGTAATGCAGTTGATCGAGATCAGCACCATGTCAAATTTGTATTGTCATCATCATGATTAAGAGAGGACATGAAGGGCGACCCCTGTCTTGATTGAATCTGTAATAAATAATGAGAATGGTGGGAACCTATTCAAATCAAGGGCGTGGGGGGAGAAATTGCAACTTAAAAAGGTAACGTAAAAATCCAGTGTTTTAACTACTACCCAGTAATGTAATATCTTAAACGTATCAAAGGATCTCGTTCTTAATACAACTGGGAAGAATGCAATTTACTTCAAAGAACACCTTTAATAACATCCTTGGAAGGCCTGACTCACTTTCAAATTTTCTGATATGAAAAGTAGTTTAGTGTAGTACCCAGCCCTGATAAATTTCCTGCAAGCTGGGATCCCTGGAAAAGGAAGACTGGCCCTGATTCTGCAGCCTCTTCCATGAAGAGCCCAATAGGGCTCTGTGCAGGTGCAAGGGCCTGCCTGTATGGAGCAGCTTGCTGGATCAGAGCCTGTATGTGAAATGAAGCCTGATCTCCTAATTGTTTGTTGGGGGCACTTGCTCAGCTTTGTTCTCCCCACTTTCTAAAAGCATCATTAGACCCTTAAAATGAAAATACTAGTTCACTTTACAGCAGATAAGGAACTTGGCCTGGATCCAACAATGATTTTTGGCTCATTTGGTCTACTTCAGGTAATAACCCTATTTTCTTCCTCAGTAGATCCTGCACCAAACCTAACTGTAAAGCTACTCAATGAAATAAGTGCAAAATATTCTTACCCAGCTGGCTCCATGCTCTCCTTTATATTCAATCATGAAGAATAATGAATCAGACGATTGCAGTGGTAAAATCCAAATGTAGATATTTGCTGTCCCTACTAATGAGAGAAAAATATAGTAGACCATTGGCCTAAAGGCTCCAGCTGTGATTCCTTTGTAACTTAGAGTGCATTAAAAAGGCTTCAGTCAGCAAGATAAGTTAATTTTTTATGACCTTTATAAACTGTTTTAGCCTGGAACTCAGGAACATCTCTTTAAGATTAAATTTTTAAATCCTTTTAGCTCAGGATTGCTAAGCATCTTGAGACCTTTTTGTTTCAGAAAAAACATACAAAATCTATAAATAAATTCTGTTTGTGACAATTATTGTCAGAGTAATGATTAGCTAACATAGCACTCTTTGTTTTTAGTGGTTCTGTCTCTACAATGCTAATCTAATATAACTCACTTTCCCTTAATTTAAAAGTTGCTTACGATGTGCATCATTACCAGTTACTGTTGCCCATATTTGCAAATTCTTGGAGAAGCAAATTGAATTGTCACTGATGTCATCTTCTTTCGTGAGACCATTGTTCGGTTAGCTAAAAAAAAAAATCATGATTCCATCATGGAATGCACAGTAGCAACACTCTGAGAAATTACAGAACAAACCTATTAATTCATAATCACACAAATGGATTCAATACAATGCTGGTGGGGTGTGAATAATGTGTAAGGCATTGTCTGCACATTACTTGTCTTAAAGAACCTCCTTTCATTCTATTCAGTTGTCTTGAAGTGGAGTTTTAAATATCCCCGGGTTTCATAATGCTAAAGGTTGGGTAGGATGGGAGCATATAGTGACTGCAAAACTCACCTCTGCAATCCTTGCTATACATACTATCCCTTTTCAACAGAGCTGTCTAGTTGTAAAGCTTTTTATTTCCTAGTAAAATTTGGAGTTTGCTCTTTTTTTAACTTTTATTTTGATTATTTATATTTTGTTACAACACAGAGTGAGTCAGTCTATTGAAATCAATAGAATCACATGGGCATAAAGCTGGTGTGCTGTAATGGTGAATGAATCAGGCTCTGAGTATTTACATAGCCAGGTAAGGAATGATAGGTCACTAGAATACAGTCGAGTCGCATCTTACACGGGGGTTAGGTTCTAAAGTCCGTGCGTAAGGCAAAAATCGCGTATAGTCAAAAAGAGAGAGAGATGGAAGAATGAAAGAATAAAAAAAGGGAGAAAAATTACTTCAACATCGTTATGCGCAAACCGGAGTGCTGCAGGGTGGCCAGGAGCATTGTCTACGATCAGCAACACTTTAAAGTGTTAAGGAAAAGTTAGCACATGTGACTCCATTTTGGTTTGGGGCCCACCATTGTCTAAAAGCAAGTACATCATGCACCAGGAGGAGTGTTCCTTAGACACTGCATCCCTGTGAAAATCCTCCTCCTTGTCTCCAGCCTGCCTTGACTCCCAGTATCTGTTTTTTGTCAGTCTCTAACTCCCTATCTTCTGGCCTTTGATGTGAGGCCTCCCATCCTGATAATAAAAGTTACTGATGCATGGCTTTAGGACCATGCTGTGTAATTAACATACTAGTTTAGCATGAGGAATGCACCAAGCAGGGATAGGTGGTAGATAAGAAAAGGGTTTGTTTATTGGCTGAGGTTTCCGATGCACGAGGACAACATGCTTTGCTAAAAAGTATATAACCTTTGTATAATCTGTATTCGGGGTCCCCTCCTGGCTAGCGGGGGGCACCACGCTCGAGCGTAATAAACTTGGTGTTTTTTGGGAACTCTGCAATTGTGGACTTTGTTTATGTGCCTCAGCCTAGATTCGAACTGTGCGTGACCTACCAGGTGTAATTCGCAGCAGTTGTGTGCGTGTCCTACCAGGTGTAATTCGTAACAAAAGTCAAGTCTCTTCTCTTCGAGGTGCCGCTTGACCTCCGGAATGAAACACTTGTGGAACCAATCCAGAAATAATGCTGCCGTCACCCAAGCCTTTTTATTTGATTGCCAGAACACAGGCAGGAGATTTTTTTCTTGCCTTTTAGGGCACGGGGATTTGCAGCCCTGTAGAGCAAGCCCGGCTTTATTAAATGCACAGCCACATTGCCACAAACCAACACAGTCACACGGTCTTTAGCGGCTTTGAAGGCAGGGGCTTGTCTTTCTGATTTCAAAGTGTAAGTGCGGTTGGGCATTTTTTCCAGAAGAGCCCAGTCTCGTCAGCATTAAATCTTGTTCCGGAAGATAGCCCTTTTCTTCTATGATTTTCTTTAATTGTTCGGGGTAGGCTTTTGCTGCCTCTTCATTGGCAGATGTAGCTTCACCAGACGTCTGCATGTTTTTGAGGTTGAAGCGGTTCCTAAAACTGTTAAGCCAACCTTGGCTGGCTTTGAATTCCTTCCCATCAGAAGGCTGTCCCTCTTCGGCGAGAGGTTTGAACAGCGCGTAGAGGCTAAGAGCCTTTTCTCACGATGGTTTGCCATCGATAGACACACGTTTACGGTTCATGTCTTCCAGCCATAAGTTTAATGCCTTTTCAGTCTTCACTAAAGTCTTATCACACACCTGGCTCATCACCTTAGCAGTTATTGGAGCACTTGATGCCATGGCTTGACGAATTTCTCTCTCTCAAATCTTGATGGCACAGATGCTAGATTAGTTGTGGCCATATTTACGCGCCACGTTGGAGACTGACATACCGTCTCTCAATAAGTCCAACACAGCCAGTTTTTCCTCCAGTGTTGGAACAGATCGCTGTTTCTTCGGTTGAGCACCAGATGAAGTAGTTGGCTTGCGTTTAGGGGCCATATTGTACGAAAAATATGTATCTTTAAACACTAGAATCACACTCAGCGCAGCGAGATGCTCACCTGATCGACCCCCGAGCACTCTTCCGTCGACTCCTGTACAGTACTCCACCACGGCGAGTTATTGTTATTTTTCTTTTTTTTTGCCGAGCGCGTATAGTTGAATTCGAGTAAGTTAAATGCGTGTATGATGCAACTCCACTGTACTACTCCTAGACAGAGTTTAACAGAGTGTATTGTCTATTGGTTAGAGTAGAGGACTGCATTCTACTTCCAGCTCTTCCACTGAGTGGTCATACAGTCAGACCTTGGGCAAGTTAGTTATCTTTTCTTTGCTTTAGTTTACCACCATCTGTATGAATATCCCCTATTTAATGTTTGTAAATGGCTATCTGCATCTTGGAGATCAGACTAGATGGTCACAGTGGTTCCTTCTGGCCTTAAAATCTATGAATCTGAAGGAGTTATTGTTGATTATAAATAATCTCTTGGAGATTCTGCTTGCTCTGATACTGACTCAAAAGGAATTTGGATTTCTTTTTGGTACTTTTACAGATGTATCAGTTATTGTGTTGTTTTGAAAAATATAAATGGCTGGTAACCTATGCTGAGTATTTAATTTGTTCATTTGCAAGGTAAGGGTTTAACAACTCATTTGATTGTGCACCTCCCTCAATAAACACTGAATACAGAAAATAGCACTAATGTTTTGCATAGTAGTAGCACTTCTAATTCACACTTGAATAACCTTGTGTTTAAAAACAATATTCTATTTAGGTAAGTTTCTTCAATTTCAATTATATTCAAAGATGCCCCTTCTTATGTATAACTTAATTAATCAGGCATGTCTGCTGTTTCTAGTTTCTAATGTTTTCTGGCTTCACAAAGGCTGAATAGAAATGTACAGCTGCATCATTTTCTTCAGAAATCATATCTTCTGCTTGCTGCTGAACAATACAAAATGTGTTATTGATCATATACATGATTGGATGGAGGTTACTGGAGGGAATACCCTCTGTAAATTTCCTTTGATCCTACTAAATGTTGTTACCACTCTGCTACAGGAAATAAGTTAGTGTAATGATTTTAGAGTGGCGGTATTGTTGGTTATATCAAAGATGAAACACTGACGGTGTTCCCTTAGCAGACTTTATAGTAGAGCCACCATGAAATATCTGAAGACCATTATTTACTGGAAATAAAAGAACAAGGCAGCAATCGATTACTACGACCCTAGATTTATGTCTCCATTGCATTCTGTATACATCTCCTATTTGTTCTAACTTCATGGAAAGATGTTTAATATATAATGGAAAGAGGCTTTTGATTTTGATTTATTTATTGTTTATTATTTTTGGCATTCCTTGGAGAAATTCTGGAAATCAATACTTAGATGTATGTGTATGTGTATCTAGGTACTGGGAGGCAGTGGCAATTGATGTATCTGTGCATTTTACACAGATTAGGGGGGTTCCTTAACACACTGAACTCTGTGGTCACAAGTAAAATGCACTCGGCTTAAGTGGAAGAGAGCTGCATCTCTCCTGTTTGCTTGTATAAAATGATCCAGGAAGCATAATCCCTTTAAAAAATTGCATCATGTTAGGCACTGTTCCTGCAAACACTTGCTCACATGCTTAGCTTTAAGCACGTGAATAGTCCCGTTGATTTCAATGTGGGTACTCACAGGCTTAATGTTTCACACATGTTTGTCAGATTGGGGCCTTGTTCCAAGGAGTAAGAGAAGTGTTACCATTAACTTCAATGAGAGCAGCACCTCTTTTGTTTTATTTGTATCATAGCAGTATTGCCAACTCCAAATGTTCAAAAATCATGAATCAGGTCCCAAAAAAAACCATGAGTTTTTTTTTTATTTAAAATGTTGGGATTTTTTTTTTTAAATTTGCCTTCAAGTTTCAGAGACCTTAGTCACTTTTTGAAGCTGTTCTCCACAATCATGATGGCTCAAAACTTACTTTTTAAAAAAGAAATGAAAGCTGAGATTCTTACCTAATTGCATGACTCCAGGAGCTGGGACTTTAAGAAAAGCATTAGATAGCGTGAGACCTGAGATAAAATTGTAAGAGTTGGCCACACCATTATACTAGCGCCCGGAGGCCCAAAGCAAGCATGAGAGCTCCCATTGCAGTAGGTGTTAGGATATAGATATTCAGGCCTGTCTGTAAAAGCCTGTACTCTAAGAATTTAGGTGTATTCTTATCACTTGGCTAGTTATAGTGGTATAAAAGAAAGAATCAAAATCACTGTCTGCCAGTGTAAGGTCCTTCTCTTACAGTGACAGTCTGAGGCCCTGTTCTTAGGCTAAGGCCTTTGGCTAAGCAACAGAGGCAGCCATAAGCTGGGAAGCAACCGGTCACATCCTCACATTCCAAACTAGTCACATTGAAATAAGGTGCTATTGGGCTGTTAGGAATACAATCCTGTCCTGATAATGCCCATTGCCTCCAGAGAAAGGGAAGTGCCTAGAAGATGTAAAAGGAAACTTAGTTTGATAGCATCCTGTCTGGCAAGAACTCACTTATCAATAGCTGGGATGTGAAATCCTCATTTCTGTAAAAAGAAAAAAGAAAAGGAGTACTTGTGGCACCTTAGAGACTAACCAGTTTATTTGAGCATGAGCTTTCGTGAGCTACGAAATTTCTCATTTCTGTGTTTGTTCTATCACTGTAGTCCCCATTTCCCCATTGTTTGTCTGTATAATCTCTGTCTGCTTCTGTGATTGTTTCTGTCTGCTGTATAATTAATTTTGCTGGGGGTAAACTAATTAAGGTGGTGGGATATAATTGGTTACATAATCATGTTACAATATGTTAGGATTGGTTAGTTAAATTTCAATGAAGTGAGCTGTAGCTCAAAAGTTTATGCTCAAATAAATTGGTTAGTCTCTAAGGTGCCACAAGTACTCCTTTTCTTTTTAGTAAAATGATTGGTTAAGGTATAGCTAAGCAGAACTCAAGTTTTACTATATAGTCTGCAGCCAGTCAGGAAGTGGGTGGGTGTGGGAAATTGGAATCATGTTTTGCTAAAGGGGGAAATGGGAACAGGGAATGGGGGTGAGGAAATTGGAATCATGTTCAGGAATGGGAACAGGGACACAGGTGTAAGGCTCTGTGGAGTCAGAGCTGGGAAGGGGGACACTAAGGAAGGAAACTGGAATCATGCTTGCTGGAAGTTCACCCCAATAAACATTGAATTGTTTGCACCTTTGGACTTCGGGTATTGTTGCTCTCTGTTCATGCGAGAAGGACCAGGGAAGTAAGTGGGTGAAGGAATAAGCCCCCTAACACTAGGTACCATACAGGCATGAAGAACAAAGGCAGCCTTTGGCAGCAAAAAGGGTCCAATTGTTTCAGACAAGTCGTAACAGGTGAATGAAACAGATGGAAGGGGTGAAGAAAGGATGAGGTAACCAGACAGTTGTACACAGTAAAGCAATTCCTAGGAGACAGAGGAGGGTAGCAGCCCTTTCCTAAAAATTGTACCTTCAGCTATTTATTTCTTTAAAAAAGCTTCATTGATGATTTAAAAATTTATAATAAAAAGCATCAAAGCTAAAGTATGTAGGACAGAACAGCTGAGCCATGTCTCAGCCATTCTGTATAATCAGCCTGGTCAGCGATGTTTAAAGGCACCAGCTTTTAAAAAACAGACTACCCCATCTCCAGCACCTGAAGCAGTAAGACAGGCATGCTTATCTCCATAGTCTAACCCATCTCCTTCTTCCCCCTGCTCCTTGTTTCTAGCGTACGTTACAACTTTGCTTGCCTATGGTGTCCATCGCTTAGCGCTAGATCATTAGAGCTGTGTATAACCAATTCTTTGCTAGCAGTTCTCTAATTAAAAAAAAAATTGTGTCAAATGAAACATTTTGTTTTGTGAATCTTGCCTGAAAAATCAAATCATTTTGGAAATAAACTGTTTTGATACTTTAAAAAAAATGTTTTTACTCAAACAATTTGCTGAAACTGGCCCGATTTTGGGAAATGTTTCCATTAACCTAAATATGCATTTTTGGGTGAAAAAAAAGTTTAGGCCAAAATTTGTCACCCGGCTCCGTAAATTATAATGTGTAGGTACAGTCCGGTGTCAGAAGTGGTGTGAAACTGCCATGCCACAGCTGGGAGCTCTGGGAGCCATCCTGACTCAAAGAGAGAAAATCTTTCCCTCTCCTCCCAGCATGCATGCTGGCTACCATTGCTCCTTTATGGAGGAGTGTAAGCTGCTCTTCCGTGCATGTTGTTGCCACTCCATAGCTTGGTGTGGAGCCAAGGCAGAGTAATGGCTCCATCTCCCCCTGGCCTTGTTCCCTTTGCATCTGAGGCGCCCTTCTTGGGGAGGAGTAGGGTTGGAGCAGTTCCTGCAGTCCCATGCAAAGAGATGCAAGAGGCTGCACCTTTTGTCAATATCAATGAGTGAGATTATTCTATGTCGGGAGGGGGTGGTGGTGGTGATGGGTTAAAACTGAAAAGAAAGTGTGCGAACCACCCAATAAATGCTTTAGCTCTGATTCTCCTCTCATGCTGATGTGACTCCATTGACTTCAGTAGAATTATTCCTCTTTGGCACCAGTGTAAGTGAGAAGAAAATCAAGGCCCTTTGTCTCACTCAGTTGGGAATGAACCCAGCTTTTAAAAAATCTGGGTTCCACATATGCAGCCAGTTATAATAAGGGGTGCACATGTACAATATAGGACAGGAAATTCCTATGCCCGATTGCCTCCTACTTGCACACTGTCTCCTTAGTTTCCCAAACGATTCCTTCAAGAATAACAAGGAGCCAACAAATGAAAACTCACAACTAGATTTGGTTGAAAAACAGAATATTTCACCCTGACTTTCTTCTTGGTTGAAATTTGAAAATTTTGACTTGTTTTGTTTTTTGTTTACATTTTAAAAATATTGTCAAGCAGCTCTCCCCAGGACCTGTGTGGATAATTTGTGAACAGAAAAATGAACAAGATTTACCAGTTTAATGATCTCCTGTGAATTATTTGCTAGGCTTCATTACTAAGGAAGACGCCTGTGATTCATGCACAGCTCCCAGCCTCTGTAACTTCAGAACAAACACTATAAGGAAGTAAAATGCTTCCCTTCCTTGCGCTACCAGTTAGCAATAAGAAGGCCTTTTCCCACCACTCTTCCTCAGCACATTTATTCCCTTTGTTCCTGGTATTCACTGCTCATGAATATGAGCAGCAGAGGGCTGGCAGCAGTTCCTTGATCTTTCTGTTCAGCAATGACCGTGTGTTTTCTCCAGTCGTGTCGTTTTGATAACACCATTACTTTGCTAAAACATTTATCAATAACAATTTCTGGCTGAGACATGGCTTTGTGAAAGAGAGAATCTGCGAAAGTCTAACAATGTTTGTCCACTAAGGCTTCCCATAGCCCTGCGATGTGCGATCAATATCTTCAGTTAAGTCTGAGGATGCCATGATACCCTTGAAGATGCAGTGGCATTCTCCCCAACCTTTCTTCTAACCCATCAGTTATAGACTAATAAGCTCAGCTTTGCTGTAGGTAAAAGTCTGTTTTCAGTCAAAGTTTTTCTAGGTCTCCTGCTGTTGTGGGGGGAAGGGTGTTTATTTTGGCAAAATATCATTTCTTTATAGAAAACGTACACATAAGAGCCTTGCTGCTAGAATCAGCATAAGAGAGGATTCCCTCCTGAGTAAACTCCGGTCATCTGGGGGGCTCCCCCTTCCATCCCTGAAACTCTTTTCCAGCAGAGCAGGGATTTCTGGCAGCTTCTGTCATTGTATTCTTGCTCTAGGCAGATTTATAGCCACTGGCGATCCGCAGCTGCATCGAGCTGACAGAGAATGAATCGAGCCCAGAAAAGCAGGTACAATGCCATCCCTTTTAAAGTGTAGCAGGCCTGAAAAGTTTAGCCTGGTGTGACCTGCATGTGCTCTACCTATGGATGTCTCTTTTTAGATGATTGCATCCAAATTGCTCCTTGAGATCTTGAGTCTGCTTCTACTCATGCTCCCTAAGACCCATGTTTGTGGCTGCCTGGAAGGTGTAAACTCTACCTGCATGAACAATGGATCTTGTCATGCACATATATCACTGATGAAATATAGGTTGCATTGAAGTTATGATCAAAGGATCCAATCCTGCAGTGTCAGCTGTGCAAGCACAGACCCCTGCATCCATGCACAGCACTCATTAACATTAATGGGACTCCGCACAGGAAAACCCTTACACCTGCACAGTATCTCATTGAAATCCATGGAGCTCTGCAGGGATCCACTCACTTGATCAGATTGCAGAATCGGGGCTCAGACATTTTTGACTCATGCAGCAAGACAACAAAGAGGCAGGAACAGAACCCAGATCTCCTGACTCCTAGTCCAATGCCCTGTTGATATTTAGATAGATAAATTAGAAAGACAGAAATACCTTAAATTATCTCTTCCAATCTAAGGAAATCCTCAGATTTAAAAACAAACAAACAAAAAACCACAACCTTCCATTACAATAAGTAGAAAATAAGTTCTTCTTTAAAAGCACAGAAATAGAATATAGCAGTTTTTTCAAAATGCAAAACTACTCTAGAAACTCAGGAAATGCACAGTGAAGGTACCAACACAGATCTTAAGTCTGCCCTCCTGTCCAGCCTCCGCCTTCCCCCCACTCCTACCTTCAATCTGCCTCCATACCCATACTCCACTCTACCTCATACACGCCCTGAGTATGTCTACACTTGGAGGTGGGAGTCTGATTCCCAGCTCATGCAGTGGTACTCAGGCTAGCGTTCCTAGAGCTAGCGTGCTAAAAATGGCAGTGCAGACAGGTTAGCATAGGCAGCAGGGAAGGGCAGCATGGGCTAGCCATCCCAAATAGTACCCAGTACACTGATGGTGATTTCATGAGATCTTGCAATGCATTATGTTAAATGCAAACCATTGTTTCCTAATGGTTCACCATCCGACTGATTCACATAATTTAACCCCTTTATGCTATATATTGTGGAGAGAACTGCACCGTTAACATGGTTTCATGAGTGTACTTGGCATCTGCCAGAAACAATCAGATCTGTTCTCTGTGTAGACAAACAGTTGTGAAGTTTCTTCTGTCTGTGCTTCATAGGAAACCTACTGTAACACAACATTACCTGTGCCCTTTGCTCTTGTTCTGTTGTAGCAGTCTCCCTGGCTGATGCCATTTACTTTGTTGCAGAACTAAGCTGTATGCAATTAAATTCAAAACAAATCGTTCCTTGATGTGACATTAGGGACCAGATTGCAGCAGTTAGTTATTGCCCCAGGTTGAGGCTATTGTGGAGTTGTGTCAGCCAAACAGGAGTACAGGGGGAGGGAATGTGCCTTAGGGAGACAGAGTACCTCTTGGAACTCCTCAATTTGCGAGGGAAACATGCCCACTATATCACTATTCAGGAGAGTTCTGCGTCCACTGTCCATAACACTGGTCAGTATGGAGTGGTGGGGAGGAATGAGCTGGGGCTTTCCTGCCCACCCTTTTTTTGGGGGGGTGGGGGAAGACGACTTGTGCTTCAGAGGGTGCTAGTTAGGAGTAATCCCTGTGTTCAGGACAGCACCAGGGATCGCAATTAGGTTGCCCCTGTGCAAGAAAGGCTGCTTGAGACTCTGAGCAGCCATTCGAGTCAGTAGATATTGAACCTTGTCATGTAAGAGGGGTATTAACCTGTTCTTTAACCCTGACTGATGCCTGGGCATTTTGTCCTGATCTAATCTCCTACTGTGTGTCACAAGATCATTACAAAAAGTATTGTGAACTTAAAAAAATAACAAAAACAAAAACAAAAAACCAGCCAAGTAAAAATACAGCTACCAGGAAACATACGTTTTTTTCAACTTGGGTAACTCAAACACAAAAGTTGCCATATCGGACCACATGAGTGGGCCATATAGTCTAGTATCCTGTGTCAGACAGTGGCCTGTACCAGCTGTTTCACAGGATGGTACAAGAAATCTTGCAGTAAGTAGTTTCTTCCTAGCCCCCTTCAGTTAGAGCTGAGCTTTTGTTCTGTAGTATGGCTGAAAAGATTTCCCGCCGTTTTGCTAAAACAAGTAATCTTTTCTCTAGACGAAATGTGGAAAGTTTGAGTCCAAAAGGAGACAAATAGAAAGTTATGAGCAAGTAAAATAGAGGATTAAAATGGAAATTAATTGCAACTTTAACTCCAGCCACACCAGCTACCATGCCCTTTACTTCCCCCAACACTTCTGCAGATCTCTACCTGTCTGTGACATCCATTTCCCTGTGCACAGAGCAGATCTCAAAATTACAATCAGTTTTGAAAGGGACAGGGAACACACACTGTCTCTAGGGCCTCCAAAGCCTCATGTTGAAGTACAAACTGTCTAGAGGGCTGACACAACTCATTTCCCAACCCAGGATTTACTGTGCTCCCTTGTCAGTGCTGCTTGATTTGGTGGGCGAGGGAGGGAAGGACATTCTCAGCTCTGGATTAGGAGTTTGAAGTGGTGTTATTCACTTAAGTGGTACCATAGGCCTTGTGCTGCCTCTCTGCACAGGGATGAATTTTATGCTCTTTGAGAGCCATCACACAACAGAAAATGTTTGGGATTTCCAACAGTTTTGTGAATTTTAGCCTGAATGGTTATTAGGCCGAAAAATTGTTAGTTCACTCTTTGGCATTTGTGTTTCTTTGACTGAAAGAAGCAAGGGGCATTCACGGAGTCACTGCGCGCTGCCGCTGCCCCTGCCCCCAGCACCGGCTCCGCAGCTCCCATTGGCTGGGAACCGAGGCCAGTGGGAGCTGTGGGGGCAGAGCCTGTGGGCATGGGCAGTGTACACCACACAGAGCGGCCTGGCCCCTCCGCCTAGGGGCTGGACATGCCAGCCACCTCGGGGAGCAGAGCAGTGGGGAGCCAAGGCAAGTAGGGATCCTGCCTTAGCCCCGCTGTGCTGCCGACCAGGAGTCACCCAGGGTAAGTGCCTCCCAGCCAGAGCCTGCAACCCAACCCTCTACCCCAGCCCGGAGCCCCCTCCTGCAATGTTATACTGCTATAACTGCATCCACACTAGAAGAGTTATACCACTTTGACTATATTGATATAGTTAAAGAAATAGAACTTTCTAGTGTAGACAAACCCTAAGCCTCAAAATAGGGTTTAGTGTGACTTAAGTGGTGATCAGGGCCTCTCCTTCACGGGGATGAATTCTGCCTACAGTGAATTATTTGACCCTGCTAATCACAGCAAACAGAACTCTGCATTTAATTGCAATATAATTGCAAAGTAGGGTCCTTGATCTAGTATTGTGATCAGGCAGGCAGCACACCCATGCTTTCAGTGGGGCTCTGAGCAGGAGTAATAGTCCATCTGTGTGGATCACAGTGCAGCCTTGGGGCATAGGACTTTTACTATTCAGGAAGCTCTAATCCTTACACATCCTTGCCCCTGAAAAATACAGGTTTATAATGAAAGTGCTGATGCAGTCTTAAGCTATAGTGGAAAGAACTGTCAGCTGGTGCCACAGTTTTGTGTAGGTGAATAATACATAATGCTCCTCCCATAGTCTATTTATTTATATATATATATTTATTGTGAGGAAGACTGGAAGTAACTACCACTGTGTATGCCTAGAAGCCAAAGCCCTTTTGTGATAGCCACTCTTACAAACATATAACAAAGACACAGTTCCTGCCAAAGATAGAGGGACACAATACAAGACAAAAAGAAAAGGAGTACTTGTGGCACCTTAGAGACTAACAAATTTATTTGAACATAAGCTTTCATGAGCTACAGCTCACTTCATCGGATGCATTCAGTGGAAAATACAGTGGGGAGATTTATATACATAGAGAACATGAAACAATGGGTGTTACCATACACACTGTAACGAGAGTGATCACTTAAGGTGAGCTATTACCAGCAGGAGGGCGGGGCGGGGACCTTTTGTAGTGATAATCAAGGTGGGCCATTTCCAGAAGTTGACAAGAACGTCTGAGGAACAGTGGGGGGGGATAAACAAGGGGACATAGTTTTACTTTGTGTAATGACCCATCCACTCCCAGTCTCTATTCAAGCCTAAGTTAATTGTATCCAGTTTGCAAATTAATTCCAATGTAAAACTATGTCCCCTTGTTTATTTTCTATTTGCGAATACAGACTAACACGGCTGGTACTCTGAATACAAGACAATTTATTTCCAGAAATGGTTCTGATCCAGCAGTGAAGTACCTAGAATAAATGTGTGTAAATTTTGCCCCGCACTCCCACCATCACAACCAGCCAGTTCAATACACATATTTTGCTGCATGATTATAAGAACTCTAAGGCCTAAAAAACGTCTTTAGAAAACATTTGGACTGTGAAAGAGTTAAATGCTGCGCACATTAGATTCCAGTGATGAAGCCTCTGATTAATATAATTAAAAGCCTGGTTTAATTGCATTACCCTCCATTAGCTTTCACTGTATTTTTTTTAAGGCCCTCTATACCTAATCCCCAATGGGGCTTTCATCCCACGTTGATTCAAGTGAGATTGCTGCTTTCAAAACTGCACCTTTCATCAATCTCCTATTAATTAGCTAAATGCTGCATCATATTAAACATTCATGCATTCTGTTGAGGCTGTGCCATAATGAGAGCAGAGCTCATGATCTGCCCAGGCCCCTGTTTGAGACTGGTCATTGGTATTCCAGGATAAGTCAGTTTACTGTAATTTGAAATTGGTCTGCCGTCCCATTAGGAATCTGCCCGATCAATACCAAGTGAATTAGAGTTTCAGTGATCTGATTAACTCCCCATTATTTTCTACTGGGCCTGATTTAGAATGCATGATGAGACAATATTCCAGTTTCTTTGCTTTATCCCAGTTTAAATGAAATATAGACATCTGAGGAAGCAGTGGCTGTGCATCTGATTTGGCTTTGCTGTAAGTGTCTGCCTCATCATGACAACCATAAGTGACTGAGGGCTGCCTCACTGTGCACAGAGCGAGAGACAGCAAGTGAAGAGAAAAAGGAAAGGAAAGGGCAGGGCTTTTCCTATATTAATTAACTGCACCAATGCTACATTTTAACATGTTCATTCACTTATATCCCATTTGATAGAAAACACTTGGAGTTAGCTAGATAGCACTTAGCTGTCACATGTTGTTTGCTGGGCTTATTCAGTGGACATATCAAGTCATTGATAACATTCATTGTGCTGCACAGGTAGTGAGCATTGTGAGAATGTTTGTGTATTTATTTAGGGATAGAGATGGGTTAAAGGGTTAGTGTTGAGATCCTGTTTCAGTTTGGAGTTGGATGTTGGAACAGGGCTAAGATTCAGATTTGAAGGCCTGTAGGCTCAAGCTGCTTTCAGTATATATAACAGACTAAGATGGAAAGAAATCTGGTGAAATCACCTAATTCCGTGACACCTCTGCCAGGCTGAACATCGGACATTTTTGAGAATCTCCTAAAATAATTTCTCCATACCTAGATTGTAAATTATTTAGGGCAGGGTCTGTCATTTGGTATTATATTTGTTAGCATGTTGGGGTTCTGACCACTGATTGGAGCCTACAGGTGCTATCCCAGTACAAATTAATAATAATCTGAATCAGAAAGTACACCTCATGCAGTTTAGGATTAGAGCTGGAATCAACACTGTAAGGGAAGGAGGGTTCTAGTTTTGTCTTGTCTCTGCAGATGATTAACAATGAATGAACACTAGTACATTAATTAGCATTGCTCTTTGTCTCTGATTATTTTCATTTTTGTTCATATTTTCAAGAAAAAAATATTTTGAACTTGTATAGCAGCTTTCAGCCAAGTTCACCAAAGCACTTTAAAAACATTCATCCTTTCAACATCTGCATTATGTAAGTATTATCACCCCCATCATGTTCCATCTGGGGAAACTGAGGCTCAGAGAGGTTATAACTTACTGCTGAGCCAGTGGGACTTTCAGCAAAGCCAGGAATACTGTGGATCCCGGGTATCTTGATTCCCAATCTACTGCTTTAACCAGATCACATTTTGCTAATCATTGATCATGAAAGAGAGGTAAAAGATTTCACAGGAGACCTCCCTATGTACAAGTAGTGCCCTTAGATATGGCAGCGCAGTGGTCGTATTTACAGAAGCATCAAACAATAGTTTCCATGGCAGTTATAAGTGATATCTTAAATGGTCAAAGGTGCCAAGGGGTTGTAATTTAGTAACACAAGCTTTACAAATTATCTAGAACAGCGTTTCTCAACCTTTTTGATACCAGGGACCGGCTTGCTGCCTTCCTAAACTGTGTCAGGAAGATCTCAGGGACTGGCGCCGGTCCACGGATCAGTCGTTGAGAAACACTGACTTGGAAGGTACAAACAAAACCCCTGATGAGCAGTGTGTTTATTTTGTGATTGGAAATCTATTTTAAATGGCAGAATAATTTTATATCCTTTAATAAATGTTCACAGCATGACCCTACTCCAAAACATTGGTCAAGTATACAGCAGGGAACAATCCTGCACTCATTGAGATTGCAGGTCATTTCCATTTCTGCTGTCTTATGATCATGATGATGTGTTTCAGGGAATATGCAGGGGGGTCAAAAGTTGGTCCATGACTATGACAATGTGCCACCCAAGCCCTAGGCCTATGTGTGTAGCATACAGCCTGCACACTCTCAGAAAGGATGGATTATATTCCCCCCAAAAAATCCCCTGCACAACACCCATTTACCCAACACTGCAGTATTTGGCCCTAGGTATAATATGGTTGTTTTATGGGGACGGTTTCCCCCTTCCTTTGAAGCATCAGATAGTAGCTGTTGCTAGATATATTAAAGAATGTGGGGCCAGATTTTTAGAGGTATTTAGGCACATAGTAGGATTTTCAAAGTGCCTAGGGTTAGATGTCTAGGTGCTTTTGAAAATCCCCCTCGGCAACTATCTGAATCTTTAGGCTCCTAAATACCCTTTTAAAATCTTGCTGTAGATGGATTGAAATACATTAAAAAGCAGAAAATAGAGAAAAACTACACTGGGAAAAGTTAGATTCATTTGTATTATAAAAACAAAAACATTTTTTTGTATTCCTCTGCCATTTATCCTAGCGCCCTAACCCATCTTTAATATATTTCAGGGCATAAAATAATGTGCAGTGCTGCACATTTTGTGTACTAATAGGCAAAAAATGCGTTGTAATCTCCTTGAACATGTGCAATAAGTATATTAATATTAATTTATATATTTTGGAAATTACTATAGATTTGCTGACTTGTACAAGTGCAATACATAAATACATACATAAAAGTTTAATGCATGCGTATTCCTGTAGCCACCAAGAGTGCGTGTTGACACATTTTTAGTATTTCCTTAGTGCTGCTTTCTAGCCCTTTTAAAAAAAAATTAAAAATGATAAGGTGTTAAAATGGATGGGAGATAGATGCACAAAAGTAACAATGCTCTGCGTTGGGTCATTTTCGGGAATTGAACCTGGAATCTTTAGTTCGAAAATCATAAGCCTCTACTGCTTGTCTTAAAAGAGAGGCACATAAACCTCCTTACATGGCTCACTAGAGGGTGACAAAGACCAATGCTGGATTAATGTGCATTACACACTGCCCTGGCTGGAGAAACTTGTCTTGAGTGTCAGAGGTCTATGGCAGTGCAAATCCTCATACTGTCCAACACTTAGTAACAAATCTGCTGGTCAGGCAATTGGTGAGGTTGAAACCTGTGGATCTAAAAGCATGAACCTCAACCATCTGAGATAAAGGGTTGGGTTTGGGTCCGGGTCCATTAGCGCAAAGATAATAGCAGACTCATAAACCTCTTCATGAGGTAAAGCCACTAGAAAGGCACAAAGATACATGCAGAACTATACACCTGCCTGCAAGGATGGTAAAGCACAACACAGCACAGATTAATCCACTTAGGAAATATCTACCAGAAATACACATTAGGTGCTCAATCTTGCTGTTGGACAAGCGGTTACATGGGAGTGATGGAAAGGATGCTCAAAATTCTGAATCCAGTGCACTAACAGCATTGACCTGATCCAAAGTAATTGAACGCAGTGGAAAGGCAACCCATTGACTTCATTGGGTTTTAAATCCAGACTGTAACATGGGTGAGCAGACAGCATTCTGCCATGGCACACAAGTTGGTGTGCCTAATGTGATAGGCACTGCTCCGTGTCCAACAGAGCATGACTGCCTCACAGTCCGACAAGTGAGTAAGCACAACAAGCAGTAACTGGCAGCAATGACGACATGCTCAATGCTCCTGCAGAGAGGTGCAGTTTAACAACATGATGTTTAACAGCCCAGCAGGAGACATCCTGCCCTGCAAAATGTGTCTTGCTTTAGAAACATATCCATCTAGGCACTGCTACCTTCCCTGTGCAGGACTTGGGTGTAAAACCTCATTTAGACTTGTTTCTCTCTAGCAATCTGTCTGATACACAGACATACAAATGCCAGGTATAAAACCTGCAAATTTGCTATTCCAGATGATCAAGAACCCTCATTCCATCATATAGGCTTGGTTCAACTCTGGGTTTCCACCAGTGTATCTCAGGGCACAAGATCAGCAGTGACAGTCAGTCTCCCTGAACGAGATTGCAGGAATGTCGTTCCCTCAACCTCTGTTCTGTTGTAGGGGCCTGAGGTGGGAAGCAATGCCCCAATGTATGGCACTACTTATAAATGGGGCATGGTTTAGGCAGCTGAGGTATGTGCTGGATCAGGGCTTAATCTGACTCATACTGAAGTAAATGATCATGTCCCAATTGACTTAATATCAATTGTATTGGGTGATGTCCCCAGACAGTCTCCGGGAGCAGGAATCCTATGGAGCCCAGCTGCAGTTTAAAGCTGCCCCTTGCCTCATGGGCATTAGTGGTGCAAATGCCTGGAACTGAACACGTGCATATATTCAGGGAGGATTTTTTGTTTGTTTGTTTTTGATGGGCTTTCTTTCAGATATTCAATGTTGTTGTTTATGCCCAGAGAGATTGAATATAAAGAACTTGCGTCAGAGATTTTGAAAATCCTGTGATATGTATAACATTTGTTTGTTTATTTAAAAATCTAGTTTATTTTCTCAGATTATGGAATATTTAGTGTGCCCAGTTTCTAAATAAATAAATACTGTGAGAACACATTGCCTTTTCTGCCATAATTTTCCCCCTTCATGTTATTTTTGTTACCCATGCACTCCAAAAGTATTATGTAAAATTTTTAAAGCTATAGTACACCAATTAAAAATTAAAATATTCATACAAAGCTTTTTCTTTTTCCTGAAGCTTTTTCTTCTAGGTCCTTGCATTTAAACATGCTTAAGTGAATCCTTATTCAGCAAAGAACTTAAACATGTGTTAAGTCCCATTGACTGCTGAATTGGCATCTTCCTTCAGAGGACCATTTTCTGGTGCTGAGGAAAGAGGAGTAAGAAATACTGGGGTTTTTAAATATAAAAATTCAGTAATTGTCAGTAATTGACCATACAAAAATGCCTGATTATGAAATAAAAAGATAAATAGATATTTCAAAATTGTCACATGGCATGAAAACAAAAACACAGAAAACAAAACCAAACCTCTTTAAAAGGATAGGCTTTTTCTTTAGAAATATGCAATTACAAAATCTTGAATAACATTAACCATACAAATGTTGTAGGATTTGAAATAAATACGTGATGGATTTTCTGCTCCAAGACATGGTTTATTTCTTTTATGTTTTATTATTATTTCTGAGAATCCCATACAGAACTCTATTAATTAAAACTCAGCCCGACACTTTAGCTCCGTAAGATTTAGGAATTAGTGGGATTTTATCTCATTAGTGCATTTATTGCAGTGCTCATCCTTTTAATTAAGCATTAAGTCCCTCCAAGGTGAGTTTTATCATCCCATAATGCATCTGGACTTCCACGACTTGTCTAAATATACATTATGGGATGACAGCCACTTTGGAGAGACCTTAAGTGTGGTATCAGCGAAGTCTGATCTTTTGTCTTTCTCTCTCTCTCTCTCTCTCTCTCTCCTTTTTGATGGCTCTGTTTGTAATTTTTTACCCCTGGCCTTTTCAAAATATTCAGGAATTGCATGGTTAAGAACTGTGTGTAAGTTCAAATCAAGGCCCACTTCCATATTATCTCAGAACATTAAGAAATCTGTTTTCAAAGGATTTTAGTGAATCCCTTTCCATACATAGTTTATTTCATAATAATAATTAATAGTAATTAATTTTAGTGCTGATAAAAGGCCTGATCCAAAGCCCAGTGAAGTAAATAGGAGTCTTTCTGCTGACTTGACTGGGGTTTGGATCAGGTCCAAAAGGTGTTGTATCGAGAACCCTGAAGTATCGGGAACCCTGAAGTCTGATTTTCCTTCTTTATCCATAGCACAGGCACAGCACAAGCAATATAAGCTTCCCATCCTCTCTATGTCTCACCCCTTTCATTTCTGTGTGAGAGAGTTGTGCAGGAACCAAGGCTCATTCCGTTCAATACCTTGTCAGCCAAGTCTGTCATCAAGTGTGCTAATCATTATCATTGTTATTTGTCTTGCAATAGCACTGAGAGGCCCCAGTCAGGGAGCAAGTCCCCCGTTTGCGAGGTAGTGTACGTTCATGTAACAGAGAAGACAGTCCCTGCCCCAAAGACCTTACAATGTCCACATATAATAAGAAACACGGGGATACAACAAACTAATGGGGGTGGGGAGAGAAAGACAAAGTCACAATGCAATTATCATGGTTAATGTATCCGCTTGTGTTGGTGGCTTTTGTGGTATGGACACTGGTGCAGAAGCAACTGCAGTGAAACCATCAACTCATATTAGGCAGGCCACCCTGCTTCCAGCAGATGGCACTGAAACAATGTTTCATGACTAGCAATCAGAACACAGTGTTGCCAGCTTAGAATATTTGGTGTCTTTCTTTAAGCCCCAGCTCCTGGACTCAGTATTTAATGAGGATCTTGGCTTTCTTTTTCTTTTTTAAAGCAAGTTTCTAGCTCTCATGGTTGCTCTCAAGGAAAGCTTGAAAACAGGACCTAACTTCACCCTGAAGACTTAAAAAGCAATGAGGCAAATAAAAAGAACTCTGAATGGATTATTCTTTTTAAAAAACCCTCATGATTTTTAAGCCAATCTCATGATTTTGGGGGCCTGACTCATGATTTGCGAACCATTCGGGTTGGCAATACTATGAATGGTGGTCTGTCATATCCGACAATGACATCAGGGTGTCTTGTGACTTTACAGTTCAATTTGCAAAGAGCAAAGTCATGAACAGATGTCAGAGGAATGAGTAGGGCTCCCACTTAAGACTTGGCATGTTGCTTTGGTCTCTTTTCAATCAGTTTTTTTTTTGTCTGTTTTTCTCAAAGTGTTTCCAATTTTTATTGATAGTTGCTCTTCATCAGGTCTGTCCTTGACTGTGTCTTCGAAGTTATCAATATTTATGCTGCATGCGTTCAGATTCTGCTCATGGGTATCCTTGAAGCTCTTATGTTGATCACCTTGCTTGCACTTTCCAAGTTTCAGCTCATCGTAGAGGACTTTTTTTGGGAGTTTATCATCACACATTCTGATAACAAGACTTGTCTATCTAAGATGAGCTTTGATAATCATTGCCTCTATGATGGTTTTTTTGCTCTTTCAAGGATGCCAATGTTTGACACTTTGTCTTGCCAGCGGACCTTAAGAATTAAATGGAGATAGAACATGTGAAATGTCTGAAGTTACTTGATATGTCTGTGGTAAATTGTCTATGTTTACTCTATAAAAGGGATGCTACCAGTGCTGCATTGTATATCATTGGTTTTGTTGACAGTCTGTTGATATGCTGGCTCAATATCCTATGGCAAAGTCTTCCAAAAGCCTGGCTTGCCTTTTGTATTCTCTTTGATCATTCTTGACCCAGTGAGCCATCACTTGAAATGGTACTGCCAAGGTATACACAGATATTGACATTCTTTAATTTTGAAACTTCAATGGTGAAGTTTGGCTCAGTGGTAGTGGTCAATGGGGCTGGTTGAAGGAAGTCTTCAGGTTTTGCCAGGCTGATGATGAATCCAAATTGTTTAGTTGCCGCTGAGAAGCTGTAAAGGATAAGCTGTAGGTCACTTTCACTATGACTAAGTAGACACCATCATCTGTAAAAGGCTGATACTTTAGATGTGACCCAGTAACATACAGGTGAAAGGCCAGAAAATCAGGCCCCCTTAAATGATCTCAAATTAGATTATCCAAAATGGAGGGCCACCAAATTATCATTAGTCACTTTTGAAACCCTTGGCCTACATGTGTATTAATTATTTATTGAATAAAATGGGAATTTTGCCCGAGTAAGGACTGCAGAATCTGGGAAGTTTGGGAAATATTTAAAAAATATCAGTGTAATTGATATGTGGTTCATTAACTTTTATTGTAAAACTTGAAGGTAAATTTGGTTATAGTCACTAATTTTAAAAGTGAAAGTTAATTTATTTTAATCATTAAGTTGCTTTTTTCTTTTCTTGCCACCAAAATAAAATGTAACCATAGAAATGCCCCAGGCATTTTAACTGACCACTGGATCTACTTTTAGCATATAGAGGAGATAAATGTGCCTGTATGTATGCAAGGTTGTAGGGACAAGTGTATTTTTTCAGTGTAAAAGAACCTCTTATCTCCTTTTTTGGCTCCCTCACCATTAATTATATAGTGCCCCACTTAATATTCCAGCCACCATTTAGGCTAGGTTTTTGGTCTTTTTTTTTTTTTTTTGGTAATATTTCTGTTACTTAAAAGACCTTCTCCACCCCCCAGGAAAGTTCACTGTTGTATAAATCTGAGGATGTAAAGACAAAAACAAAACAAAAAAGTTAACTGTAACGTACAAGTACTTTTCATATAAAATGTCAATTCACCATTGGATGCCTGAAACCATAAAGCGATTGCAATCCCCAAAACTGATCTACCCAAACAGATATCAAGCTCAAAAGTATTTGTCATCCCGGCTGATTCTCTTGAGGTGAGGTCCATGCTGAAAGCTAAACTTTGCCTAGCATCATGTTTTCCCTCTCTATCCCCAGGCCTCCCATTAGGAATGGGTGCCACACTTTTGCCAGCTGCAGCAGAGGAAACCTTGCTAAGCCATAAACTTCTCAGAATCTTCCCGGCTATTGTCAGTGCAGCATACATAATTCTAGGCCCAATTCCTAAATCCAGCCCCATTAGCCAGATTAGGTGCTGTGAAGATGTATGGATGGGTGGAGGATAGGAATTCTTCTCCCCTCCCCAAGGCTGCAGAGCAATCATAGAGGGAGGGAGGAGTGTGTGTGTGTTGGGAGGGGGTGGTACTGACCCTATGGCTATAAGAGACTCTGAAGGTCTTTGTGTGGTCCTCCCTAGCCCTGAATGGGAAGGAACAAGGGCTCTGTGCAGCAGCAGATTCACTATAAAATTCTGTTCTTGGGTGTGTGTGTGCTGCTCCCATTGAAGTTAATGAAAACCATGTGTACATCCAGATGCTGATTGCATCCCTAGAACTTATTACATTCCCTTACAAACAGGATATTATTTGCTGATTTGACTTCAAGACCCTTTAGTTAAGACCCTCTTGCCCTCTTCCAGCATATAAAATCTGTGCTTCAACCAGAGAAGTGCAAGTGCTCTTCAGGTCATGTATTTGAAGACAGAGGTCCTGGAGTCAAGGGAGACCTGATCAGAGATTATCTGGTGAATCACACAATGGCATTATTTTTGTATTTTTCTTAAAATTAAGGCTGGTGTTTTCAAAGGAGCCTGTGGGAGCTAAGAGGTCAGCTGTGTTACCAGATTTGCCCGGTACTTTGGGATACACTCATTTATTAGGGTTACTCTTCTAGAGGGGAAGGTTTCTGTAATTCTATCAATGTACTGCTTGTGTCACTTGTATTTTCATATGGAGCTCTACTTTTCCTTTCTGCAAGTTCCCTCCCAATGGAGCTATCCTGCAGGACTTAGGTTCCCCAGGGCTGGTTTCCTCCAGCCCCAGAATCAGATGCGCGTTATGCACGCACACACACACGTGCGCACACACTAACAGAGCACGTCTGAGTGGACCAGGTCAATCAGCACTCTCAAGCTGACCCCTTATATGTCCTGGGACTCAGCAGGCTGGGTCGAGCAGCACTTCCAAGCTGCCACCCTCCTACACCACGGGCACCACACTGGAACAGAGTACGTCTGAGCAGGCTGGGTCGAGCAGCACTTCCAAGCTGCCACCCTCCTATGCCCCAGATTCAGCACGTCCCTATCCCCACTTTAACGTTGCAATTGTTCTGGTAGTAACCCACTTGATGAGCAAACCCCACAGGACTTTTGGCGCCACAGGGACCTTTAGCTTAGGTACAAGGAGCGTTGCTGCAGAATAAATGGGGAAGCCAAAAACACAAAAGAGAGAGCGAGGGAGAGGGAGGGAAGCAACCAGCTTAACCATAAACGTTATTTACTGCCAGGTAATAACCATACAAAGAGAGCCAAACAAACAAAACAATTACAATATTAAATCTTGCTTGAATTTGATTACAAAAATCAGGTTTAGAAAACTATAACTGCTCACACAAGTCAGGGTTAGAAAGCTATACCTAGAGTAATAAAAAAAACAGAGAGAGAGAGAGAGACTGTTGTGTTCTCACCACTCCGTGAAGCTGATCGGGGTTCCCAGGTGGTGGTAGCTGAGGGTTCGGAGTGCTGTAAACAGGGAGAGCCCCCAGCACGAGCAGTCAGGAGAAGATGAAGGCCCAATGAAACTGATACAGATTTTGGATCTAGGCATCAGAACATTTACTTGAGCGTGTGTAGCGGTTTTTTGTAGGGAAACAACAGTTCAAGGGAAAACACTAGATTTGTTTATGGGTAAACTGTGATGGCTCAAGGGAGTATACCAAAGTTGTTTTTGTTCAGGCTAGACAATAGAAACTGATCATTTCTGGCCATGGGCGGTGTTCCTTTAAGGGAGCTCACAGTGTAATTAGGCAGCTTCAGTATTTTGGATACCAATAAAGGATTTATTACTAGAATTGTTCTGATAACTACTGAGCTGGATGTGTGCAGGCGTGCGTTCATTAACATCTGGAGCAGAGATTCCCCCATCATGCAGTGCTTCCCTGCTTTTCTGGTCCCAGAGTTCAGTGCAGTTCTTGCCTTGGAATCTCTGTTCTCCATTCAGTATACTAATGGAGATGCCTCCCTGTCCCATCTCCAATTCAAATGAGGCTAGGGGAGTTGCCTTAATCCTGTCACCCTTGTTCAGAGGGGTTTAGGTGTGTCTCCCACCGCCTTTTCATTGCTTTTTGTAAGTCTTTCTTCTGATCGGTTTTGGCTGGGGGGTGGGAGGTGTCCTTTGTGCGTCAGACAGGCTGGATACTGTGCCCTGGTTCCCCAAGAACACAGTGCTGACAGGTAACAGCTGCTATTGAGTTTCGATGGGATTTAAGTACCTAACTCCCATAGGCTTTTTTTTAAAACCAGCCTGATTTGTTATCAGATTTTAAAATACTGTTTCTGCTGTCCACATTGTCCAAACTCCATGTTGCTTTGTCTTTTATCTTCATCGAGACTTTCACTTACAGGCAAAGAGAAAATCAGTCCAGATTCCAAAGCATGTTGAGTACCATTGTTGCCTGCCATGTTCCTTGTTACATCCTATTGATTAGAGAAAAAGTGCAGCTTTTGGGCCTGTTTCTCCTCTCTCTCTTATTCTGGTGTAAATCAGAGGGAACTCCACTGAACTCAGTGGAGCTAGGATAGAGTAAAAGTGCTGTGAGAGAAGAATCAGATCTACAATATCTCAGTTTATCCAGCAATACAGCATGCATGACACATCTCTCATTTAGTGCTGCAAAATAAAATTCCCCAAACTTTACATTTTTCCCGAGTAGACAATTTTAGCACTGTTCTCTGTGAGAATGATGGGATTACTCAGCTAAAGACAGTGCAATTGCAATATGTCTGTGGTAGAGTTCCAGGTGTGCAGACTCACCCTTTTCTGTTTAAAGAGATTATCAACTCTGAATATAATCTAAGGAAAAGTTACTTTGCCCTGCTTCAGTAATGAAAAGTCACCTATTTTCCCAACAAATTAAAAGAAAAGCCTTTCTACTGTATGAGAAATACAGCCTAACATTCCAGCAATGGGGCAAGGCAATCACCTTTTGATCCCAAATCTGGGTGCTCAAGTTTGTAAATTTAATAAAAAAGATAAAAATGTGGCAGTGTTTATATCAGAAGCAATAAACTCTGATTAGATCTCACTGGTTTTGTATTGAAGTCTCTTTGGGTAGCACTAAGGTGAGAGCTTTGTGCAAGATAATAGTGTCAGACAAATGTGAAAGTGTTTGAAGTTTTAAGAGGCTTTCAGATCTCAAAGAGTTTAGGAAATTAAAATAACTGGTATGACTTTTGTCATAGTTTCATTGAGTGTAACTGTCCATGTCGCTCCATCATGCATCCTTCCATTGTGAGATAATCTGTTCCTCTTCTTACGCGTGGACTTTGTGCCTGCATGGAATCACTATCTCATCTGCTCATTTTTATTAGCTTTTAAAATAGAGACGGGCCAGAATCGAACTTTCTATTGTCTTATGGTACCATCAAACTATGAAAGACCTGCTTCCCCACTGCATTGCCTCTTATGTGGTGGTCATTTACAAATGTGCAAAGAGAATGTGAAAAGCGATGAAAACAGAATTCACCACTCATTTATGTTGGTTATTTGCTCTCACTTTGAATTGGTGCTATTATTACATAAGATACAAGGCTGTGGAGAATCACGTTTTCAGATATCAATCCATTAGCCCTACCTATCCGGCATCCATAAGGGTTCAGTGATGGGGCTCTATTGTTTAACTAACCTGCTTCTCTAGATTGAGGAACTTTGTTGATGTTAAGATGAGAGCTGGCTGGGTGTGGGTTACAATGCATTGTCATAATTGTGCATGACTGCCTGGAGTTGAACCAAGAACTGGATCAGCAACATTTAGCTCCACTTCCACAAGGTAAAGGACAACGTTTAATTGTTCTCATTGGGTTTAAGGAGTAAGGTTCTACTCAATATAAGTGAGTTGAAAAGAATAGGGCCTTACATTTTTTTAAAAGGGTGAAATGTCCTTTATTGCAGGTATAGCGATACTTCCACTTTCAATTTTAAAATAATGCAGAAGCTCATACTACTGTTTGTCAACTGAACTTTCTCGGACCTCAGTAAAGATTTAGGTGCAGTTTACTTCAAGTGTATCATTCATCTTTACAATGCTCATCACCATAGAATCCATGGACAAATTAAGAATTGTTTGGTTTGGTTTTTATTCTATTATTTCAAGCCATAGTAAATTAGGAAGTACCTGAAATTTCATGAGAGCATGATGCTTTCCAAGGCTCCTGTCCAGACCGAAGAGATTTTTTCATCTTCAAATAAGTATCTGAATGTTTGGGTGCTTATATAAACCAAACCGCTAAGACTTTTGAAATTGGCTCATCTGTACTTTGAGTTGATCATCTGCTTAACCCAGATGACTACTTCTTTTGTTTCAAGGACAAAACCAAAATACTACTGCTACTAATAATAACAATTTGCATTTTATAGTACTTTTAATCCAAAGATCTTAAAGTTCTGTATAAATCTTAATCAAGCCTGACTATACACCTATTGAATTACTGTAAATAAACATTATCACCCTTTTACAGGAGGTTAAACTAAGGAACAGAAGCTCACAACCAGATTTTCAAAAACTTGGAAGGCCGGGCTATCTGCATATTGATATGTTGACCGATATTGTCACATTGTTCATTTGTGCTCCCCTGTCTGAGTCCCTCTGTTGTCTCTTGTCTTATAATTAGTCCCTGTCCCAAGGAGCATGTAGTCTATCTTTTTGTTCTGGATTTGTACAGAACCTAGCACAATGATGGCCTGGCCCATGACTGGGACTTCTAGGTGCTATGGTAATACAAGCAATATAATACATGCTAAACATGTGATGAAATTATATGCTTAACATGTTAATATATTTACCACAGTTGAACATGCAAATTTAGTATTTTCATGAACAAATGGACACCTACAAGGTTCCATGGTAATTTACACACACACAATCACAGTAACTGCATGTGCATATTGGACACTAATTCAGCCAAACACCTCAATCCTTTGCTTAGGGATAGACTTAAGCACACGCTTTACATTTCCATTAAAGTTCTGTGGAACTTGGTGATGTGCCAAAAGTTAAGTATGTGCTTTATGTGCTGTGATGGATAGGCATGGGTTACTAAGTCCGGGCTGAGGTGCACAATTGCACACACTTTTTTGCATGTGACGCTGAGATCCTGCTTTTTTTACGATGAACCTCTGAGCAATTTTTGGAATAAGTCAATGATGAGTACAGATCCCATAAGCCTGGAATCTAGTCCTCTGCTCCAACCATACTGTGATAAAGATATATTTAAGTTTCATTTTGGAACATAAATTCTTATCTTTTTGTTCCAATGTGCAGAAGAAGACCCCTTTGAACCAATATATCTCAGATTTTTATTTTTCTGTCTTAGGTGGAAGTTCTCACAATCAGAGGTTGTAAGACACTCTGCAAAGAAAACATCTGGGACCCTACTCTGAACCCTAAATGCTGCTTTGTCAGCACATAGAGGACCCAGAAGAGTTGTAACAGCCCAAGGGGGAAGTCACCTGGAAAGGAACCTGTGTAGAGCCATTGTACAGTTTAAGGCTGCAAGTCCCCCTCCCCCTGCAGTTCCTGGCTTAGGAAAGGTGCCACAGAGGATGGGCATGTTGTGGGCAGGAGGGAAAGATGGGCATAGTGCTGAGCACCTCGGACATTCTAGGCTTGAAATAGCCCATTTGTTGCTGCAGAGAGGCTGCCTTAAGTTAGTGTTTCAATTTATGTTGCATAGTAAACTGAACATTGCATTCACTCAGAGAATACGGTTTTAAATGCAGAAATCATCACAAGACAAAAAATGCCAAAGGGGTTGGGCAGGGAATATCCAGCCTAGCCATATCACATTTTAAGACGATCACATAATATGAAGTGAGCATTGAAGTCATTAAGGACAGGATATTAAAAGCACTAAGAGGGAGGGGTGTGCTGAGGTGGGGGAGGAAGCCCATTAATCTGTTATTTTGAAGACTTGTGCCAAATGGTTCATCAGCAATCTGGGCACCATCCAGCACGAATACTCCACAGTCAAAAGGCAGCTTTTGCAATTCCTTGCCCACAAAGCTCCAATGTCCATAGAAAGTGGGTGGTGACTGACTACTCAATGTAAACTGCTTGGCAGAAAGGGGGCTTCTAAACACATGATGATCTGATGGATCATCCTCTTTATGAGAAAATGCACACATGGGACAAAAAAACCAAACAGACCAAAACAGGTGAGTTTCTGCTCATAGAGTGTTTTCCAGACTATCCCATTCTGAGGGCAGGATTCGAGCCATTACATGGCAACAAATTTAGCCTGCTTAGCATACAGATGGGTGGATCTTGGAATACCCACAGAGGCCCCCACACTGATTTCTGAGGGGACATGGTCAATGGTAGTATGATTTCTACAGGAATCATGCACAGATGGGGTGTGGGACCAATGAGCAACCATTCCCTGAAAAAATCTGTGAGGTATTTTCTGCACTGATTCTTCAGAACCATAGGGTTGGAAGACTTCATCACCCAGCAAACCGTAGTCCTCCAACAACCCCACCATGCAACATGAGGCAACTCTTGCAGAGTTTTCTGATCCCCTCCCAAAGATTTCTTTGAACAAGGTCCTATTGAGCCAGGTGCTGAACATATACGTAGTAAAAGACATTCCGTGCCCTAAAGATCTTACACTCTACAGATATGTCTACACTGCAATCAAAGGTGTGATTGAAGCTCAAGTAGCCATACCTGCACTAGTTTTAATCTAGCTAGTGTGGCTAAAAATAGCAGTAAAGAGCGGGTAGCTGGGATTTGGCATGGGCTGTATGTATATGTACTCGCTTTGCTAGTCTGTGCTAACGTCTGTTCTGCTATGTCTTTGCTGCTATTTTTAGGAGGCTAGCTAGAGTAAAGCTAATGTGGGTATGCTCTCACAAGGTGCAGTCACATATCCAGTTGCAATGTAGGCATATCCTATGTAGACAAGACAGGGTAGGATAAAAAAAATTATCCCCATTTTACAGATTGGGAAACTGAGGCACATAATAATGAAGTGACTTGCCCAAAGTCACACAGGAAGTCTATGGCAGAACCAGGAACAGAACCTATATGCCCTGAGTCCCAATCCAGTGCCTTATTCACAAGATCATCCTTCCTCTGTGGATTTCTTCAGGAAGGCGATTTGTGCTAACTCAAGTACACTGTACCAGCATATGTACTATTTGGACCAAGTTTTACAGTCTTATTTAGTTTTTATGTAGGCAAAATTTTCTGTGCCTTGAATAGGAGTTTTGCATGTGTGAAGACAGCAGTATTTGTCTCTAGAACTGTTTATTATTTTTTAGAGTTGTCTGCACTATAATTCTCCCCAAACCAGGGGGAAAGAAATATTTAGATAAATGATGTTATTGCAAACAATTTAAAATAGTTAATCCTTCAGCAGCCAGTGGAGAAATATATGCCCTTACTGGTACTAATAATAAACAGTTCTGAAAGTAAATATACCCTTGCTCCCATTTAGGGTAAACATTTTCCAATCCAGGTAATCTAAGTAATACATGCCTTTACATGCATATTTCCAAAGCTATATAAAATTAAGTCTTTCTGAGTGTTCTTTAGGCTTTAAGTAGCCAAAATTCATAGCAAATATTGAATTTTTTTCATTAATTTGAGGGATATTTGGCCAGATCCTCAGCTGGTGTAAATTGGCATAGCTCCACTGAAGTCAATGAACAATCACTGACTTGTATTAACTGACACACTGTAGTTTGACTCTACATCAAGTATTTCATTGATTTCATTGTGGTGTAGAGAGCTATGGTGTAGGCCAGTGGTTCTCAAACTTTTGTACTGGTGATCCCTTTCACATAGTAAGCCTCTGAGTAGGACCCCCCCGCCCTAAATTAAAAACAATTTTAAATATATTTAACACCATTATAAATGCTAGAGGCAAAACAGGGTTTGGGGTGGAGGCTGACAGCTCGCGACCCCCCATGTAATAACCTTGCGACCCTCTGCAGGGTCCCGACCCCCAGTTTGAGAACCCCTGGTGTAGGCCAACTCTCTAGTGAGAACCAGTCTGGTGAAGGGCATATAACGAAAATTCTACTTATCTGTATGGACTGTAGTCTGAAGTCCTTTCAATTATTGTTCTCTACAGGCCAGGAGTGTTGCAGACCCATGGCCAGATTCACTCTTGCAGTCACAAAGTTAGTAGCTGCTTTGGAAGGAATATACACTCCTTGGGAGGATGGGTGGTGGTAGTAGTACTGCCAGCAAAAGGCAGCTTCAAAATCTGCACAGAGATCCATAGGAGTCAGCCAGGGTTGCAAGAGGTACTGAATCAACGCATCTGCTGGTTGGCCCAGCTCTGGTCTCCTTGGACACACCACCCAGTTTTGAGATTACGCTTCTGGCTGGAATTCGCAGTTGCAACTCAGGAAGTGGTGCAACTCAGGAAGTGAACTCAGGCCCATGCGTGGCCAGTAGAGATAACAGGGACAATTACCGAGATCATAATCTGCATTGTAAATTAAATTAAGATTAGTATTGGATTCACTATGGCAAAATCTTCTGTAATAACCGTCAGGAACAGTATGCAGATTATGATTAGGACTGGACTCCCAACTTTGGGAAAGTTTGTATCTAGATCTTTTATCTTAACTTTGCAGTAGGCCCCTACTTCTGTAAAGGATTGAGTAATGTTTAGGCCCTAAACATTTAGGGAGCTCTCAGGTTTATCGGGAGAGATGGCACAACACTTCTAACTGTACAAACATTCAACTCAGACTAAGTCTGCTCAGACGTCTGACTCACACTGGGCATGCTCAGAGGTGTCACCACATTAAAACAGGTGTCACCACATTCTGCTGTTACGCTATCTCATTAGCATGATCTCTCTCATATTTGTATCCAGAATTGGTCAAAACTAGGAATTTCCGGTATGTGAGAAATTGCAATATTTCAACATTTATTTTTGTTCTGAATTGGAATGAAATAAAAGAAAATCAAAATTTCCCATGAAAATTGTTTTAGGTCAATTGAAACATTCTCTTTCAAATTTGACTTTGTTTATATTTTTTAATTTTTATTTATACTTTGTTATTTTATAAAATAGATTTTGAAATGAAGTCATTTGAAAATGAAGATTTGAAACATCCCATTTTGACTTTATTGAAATGCTTTGTTTTGATTTTTTGCGAAATAAAGTTTTGTCAAAATTGACATGTTCCCATGAAACATTTTTTATTTCGACAAATCAACATTTTTCAATGAAAAATGTTCCATTGCAAAAATTTTGACCAGCACTAATTGTATCTCTTTTTTTTCCTGAAAACTTGCCTTCAAAATCCCAAACCTGGAAAATTTGGACTTGAATCTGGGTCCAGATTTCGCAGTTGGGTCCATCTCTATTCATGAGATTCTCATTTACAAATTACTCTCCACATTTGAAACTACTTATGGTGGTAGGTTAAGCCTGGATCCTCTGAGCACTAAAATCTGCAATCCAGGCTGAGAGGGAGCCTTCCACTTTAGGAAGCAATGAGAATGCATCATAGATCATTGTTGTTGGCCACCTGGTGCTGATTTAGGAGAGGGATGTTGCTGAGGGGAGAGCAGTGGGGAGAGTTCAGGATCATACCTGACACCTGCTTCATTGTCTAGAGCACAAGGCAGGAGCCTTTGGAAGAGGGAGGTGAGAGCTTCACTTCACCTCTGAAGGACCAGCAGATGTTTTAGTTGTATCCAGAGAGAATGAGACTGGTTGAAGATTATTGATTCAGATCCTTGGTGGAGGGTTGTGACCCAGAGAGAGTGAGTATGGGTGAAAGTGTGGACTTCTGCTTCGGCTTTTGTTTCCCTGGAGTTTTGTTACCATGGAGAGGGTGATGTTTGGGTTGTGTCTGAGAACTAAACTATCAAGGGAAATTGAGGCAATGGCCACGTTACCATGGAGATACGGTAGGACCCCTATCTTTGCTCTTCAGTAGTTAATGCAGCACTGATGCACTGTGAGGGTATACCTACACAAGGATAAAAGCCCCCTGGCACGGTTATGGCTGGCCCAGGTCAGCTGACTTGGCCTCATAGGGCTCAAGCTGCGGGGCTAAAAATTGCTGTGTCGACGTTCAGATTCAGGCTGGACCCCAAACTCTGGGACCCTCCACCCCCCAGCCCAAACATCTACACAGCCCCAGAGCCTGAACCCTGCGAGCCTGAGTCAGCGGATCTGGGCCAGCTGTGAGTTTTTTATCCCCTTGTAGTCATACCAGAGGCATTAGGCCTAGTTTACCTCAGGCCCTGCTGCCTGCTACAGGGAGCAGAGAACTGTGGAATCTCTCCTCTCTCTTCAGACTGGGGATGGGATCTGGGTCAATTGACGAGATTTAGTGACTGTGGCTAGGAAGAAGAAAACATCATGGAGCTAGAGAATGGGAGCAAGCAAATAGGGAAGAAAGGCTAGATTGAAAGGGAACATTGGGGAGGAGAAAGAGCCTGGGATGATCAGAAAAGAAGAGGGAATATGGAGGAAGTTTAAAGAGCGAATAAGAAGTTGATGATGAGAGAGGAAAAATCAGAGAGGACCTATGTCTGGAAGAAAGAAGAGAGATGAAAGAGGATTAACTTTAGAGAAAAATAAACTGAACAATTTTAAAAGTAGAGAATGAACAGTGAAATAGACTTAGGGAGGCTGAAATTGAAAAAGAAAGAAGAGGAATACCAAGAAGAAAGCAGAGAGGGAAAGAATATATATAGATAAGATTGGACATAGAGGTACAGTATTGATATATTTCAGAGTAACAGCCGTGTTAGTCTGTATTCGCAAAAAGAAGAGGAGTACTTGTGGCACCTTAGAGACTAACCAATTTATTTGAGCATGAGCTTTCGTGAGCTACAGCTCAAGCTCATGCTCAAATAAATTGGTTAGTCTCTAAGGTGCCACAAGTACTCCTCTTCTTTTTAGTATTGATATATATAGATAAGTGTACGTACATAGAGAGATGCTGTATGAACCAAGTTCATCCCAGGTCTAAAGGTCTCATAGCAGTAATGATTTGACTGGACCTCTATGTTGATAAATTCTTCATAATACTTCAGAGAGCGTGAAATATGCACAGCAGAGTGGGGACTGATAATAGGTTTTGCTGCCTTTTACCTCTGGGTGACTTGTTTGAATTTGACCCAAGTGGCAGGTAGTGTCCAAAAGTTGTTACTATTTTAGGAGTGTTTGGTGGGCAAGGCAAAATACATTGGTGGTTTCTTAATCTTGTGCTATAGTAGACAGCTCTCTTCACCATAAAACCATCCTTGCAGATGGTACTTGTTGCCAGCTTTGTCGGCACGCTTATGAGAGCAGGAAAGGATTGGATGAACACTGAACTACCTTCTAAACCTTGGAGGTGGTTTAGTCCCTGTAGAACAGGTGCAACAATTGGATTGGGTGTAGAAACTTGCATCTAATCTATCTCCTTTTTTCCAAGGTGACCTAAATGCCACCATGATATCTACATGCCACTGCCCATGCTGTGCCTCTTTGAATATGTGGAAGATATAGATTTCATAGCCTACTAATATGTCACCTCGACCTTTCATTAGCATTAAACGCACTTCTATAAGAAAAATATTTTAAAAAGAAAAGGGCACATCCGGTACTTAAAAAAACAAAACAAAACACAAGATCATCTTGAAGCCAAATTTAGTGGGTAAACATTTTTTTGTGGGGGGAGAGCTGGGAATTCAAATAGTTAAGGAGGTTTCTCTACAAATACACCTGCCCCCTTTCCCTTTTTGGGTTTCTGTATCTTTTTATCTGATGCTGCTTTCATTATATCAATACATGTGTTAAAATACAATAACTCTTGCCACCAAATTATCCAGCCATTTGATCACATTTTGCCTTTCCCTTCATGTTACCTTGTGAAGACTAGTTGCCAGCACAGGCCCACCACTCTTAGTACACTAAACAAATACAGCTGCAAATTGTTATATACTATCCTCCCCCACTCCAGTCACTTTCTCCCCTCCAGTCATGGACCATATAAAAAGATGACACTTTAGAGACAAAGTTTATAAATAATTTAATGACAGATATTAAAAGCATCTTTTTTTTAAACAGGCTTTTTGGGGTAAATCTGTCTACATGAAAAATATTCCTAGCAAAGTTTGCACACTGAGAAGGCTCGAAGTTATTATTAGGCATATAAATTGACTGCTTTCTCATTTATATGCAGGCAAATTTCTTTAATTTATTAATCTGATTTGCATATAAAATTATGGCACTCATTGGCACTGAGAATTCTCGATTAGGGAAGGTTTTCCAAACATTATTATAATTAAACAGGTATTAAAGAGAAAATACGTGAGGGGTTATTTGTTTGTTTTTTAAATATCTATTTCTCTAGCTCAAGAAGAAAGTTTAAATAAGAAAGCTTTATTGCCAGTGCAATAGCCTGGAAGCACCTCTGGAATCATCTCATGAGCACACACTTGGTGTTTATTATTAACTGGTAACAGACAAAAAATGTTTGAAGTGAAGTTCACAGGGAGAGAAATAGCTTAAAGGAACTGTCTTATTGTAATGTAGGAAGATGCTATATTAACTCAAGCTTCATTGAAAACTATAGTGTAAATCTTTTCAAAATGAATCAAAGTCCACACTGAATTATGGCTTGCCCAAGTTTTACAGTCAGAAAGATCTTAAATCAGTAAGGCTTGTCTTGATCTGAGAGCTGTGTTAGTGTTTCTACATCCTCTGCAAGCTCATCCATTCTTGGATGAGAAAGTCTCTGCCCTGAGTCCATTTGCTATAGCAACAGCTGGCTTTTTGAGGCAATGCATTAGCTGCCTACAATTAAAAACCATTCCAGCTAATCTGAGCCTGAGCAGATGAGGAACATCATTGACAGTGAGGTTTTTTCCCTCCTCCATTTGTTTTTTTTAAATTTTTATTTTATTTTAATCACTCTTCAGAGACACTGTTGCTGGAGCTATCACTTTGTCATGGTGTCCAGCTGAGAAACTGCTCTCAGAACCTTCTGAGGTAAAAGCAGGGAGCACGCTGCAGATGTGCAAGGGTGGTAGCTTGGGGAAGCAATGACAATTAAAGAACATATGGTCAATAATAAATCTGTACAGTAGTGCCAGTCCATATTAATCACAAGATTAAGAATAATAGCACATCCATACAAGTAGTGTGGTAAATCTCCTATTACAGTTACTAGGCTTAATGTATATGTATGTTTATAAGGGCATCTTCTAAGATATAGTATGTGAAGTGAGGGAGGATTTATGGTACAGTTTGTGCAAATGTACCCTGATAAAACAGCAGAAAAGGGCATGATAAAACATTAACATCTGGAAACACATATGTCACTACAACACAGAACGAATCTGTCTGTGACTATGTGACAGGGAGCAGTAGAATAAGATTTTTTTTCTAACAGAACTGTAATGTGCCAAGTTCCTTACAAGTCTTGGAGAAATAATAATCCAGGTTTTTTTCATCTCATGTTTTAAATTTAGGAGGTGTCATGCCATGCTGTAGTTAACTACTTATTCTGCCTTGAATTATTTCTCTATTTTATAAATTTATTCCCCATCACATTTTGCAAGAAATCTAGAGTCTTTTGCAACATTTAGTAGCAATGGCACTTGTGCTTTTGAAAAATTTCCCCACAATAGCTATTATTCACTTCTACATCCCATGATCTTTCTCACAATGTAAATCTCCACATAGGAAATGCATCTATCTGATGTGAATTGGTTCATATTATGTGGTTAAATATTATCTATTTTTAATACTTATATGACTCCTATCACTGTTATATCTGAGCAGCTCACAGTCCTCAAAGTATTTATCCTCTTAACACTTCTATGTGATAGGGAATTGCTGTTATCCCCATTTAACACATGAGAAATTGAGGCACGGAGAGAATAAGTGAGACTAACAAATTTATTTGGGCATAAGCTTTCGTGGGTAAAAAACCCCACTTCTTCAGATGTATCTGAAGAAGTGGGTTTTTTACCCACGAAAGCTTATGCCCAAATAAATTTGTTAGTCTTTAAGGTGCCACCGGATTCCTCGTTGTTTTTGTGGATACAGACTAACATGGCTACCCCTCTGATACAGAGAATAAGTGATGCACCTGGTCACACAGGGAGTCTGCAGCAGAGCAGGAAATTGGATCTGGGTCACCCAAGTCCTGGGAGAGCCCCCTAACCAAAGGAACATCCTGTAAGTTGAAGACTTGAACACAGATAAAGAATAAAATAAAACACTGAATGCCCATGTTTAACTAGCGTAATTAAAGAAGAATGACCGGATGATCTGGGGTACCCAAGCTGTGCTTGATGAAAGACCTGGCTGAGACAGTGGATGCAAAGGTGATTTTTGGCCACATACGCATCTTCCAAATCCTGGTGTCCATCAGGGCTGGCCTTCATCTTCAGTGATCCTTGTGGCAGCCAGGGATTGTGGGGGAGTAATCCCTGGCGGAGTCCATGTTTTCATGGAAACTTTTCCTGCTCAGGGAAAGGGATGAGGCAAGAGTCCCTATGAGAGCTCTGCACTGCTACAAAATTCTCCAAGAGAGTCAGTCAACTTTATGTCATCCTTTGGCTGCCAGAGCAGCTCAAAGCAGCCCAGAGCAAGACTGAGGATACTAACCTTTAGGAAACTATTCTGCTCTAGCCAGGGGAAGAACTAGATGAGCTAACAGATTTTCTTTTACATGTCAAATTTCTATGATTTATTAACAGCTTAACTCCCTGTATAGCACCGACAAACACCTTGGCAGAAGAGTCCCTTGGTTAAAAAAAAAAAAAAAAAGTTCTTCCCTAGACCATGATCTGCCAGCCTTTCCTCATTCTGGATACAACCTTACACTGCAAATAGTTCCAGTAAAATCCCTGGAACCATTTGCATAGTCAGATACTTCTCATTGACCCTGATTTAGAAAAGCTCTTTGCCCCTAATTCAGCAAGGTGTTTAAACATAGGTCTAACTTTAAGTATTTAAGTAGCAGTATTGCCAGCCCCAAATATTCAAAATTCATGAGTCAGGCTCCAAAACATCACGAGGTTGACTTAAAAATCATAAGAATTTTAAAAAAAATAATAAATTCAGGGTTCTTTGTATTTATCTTCTGGTTTTTGAGCCTTCAAAGGGTCCATTTGGGTCACATTAACAAGCTTCTTTGGTTTTTGGTTTAACCATAAAGGCTGGAAATGTCCTTTTAAAATTTATTTATTTATTTTAAATTGAAAGCTGAGATTCCCATGGCTCCAAGACCCAGGACTTTAAGGAAAATATCCAGTACTGCAAGACTCATGATAAAATTGCAAGAGTTGGCAATGGCTGGAGTAGCCCTAGTAGAGTCAATAGGATTACTCACAAGTCTACATTTAGGTAGAGGCCTCAAAACCCTGCTGAACTATAACCATATGTGTACGCCCTTTCCTGTTCACCAAAGTACTTAAGCACATGTTTAAGTGCTTTGTTGAATCAGGACCATTGTGAGACAGATAAGTGTCAGAAAAATAGTTATAACTATTGTTATAATTAAAACTATTTTTATCTTATGATTAATTCCTTCTCCAATGTATTTGACTGTATGATTAGTTATTTACAGGCTATGTAATTATATTGACTAAAAGGAATTACAGTTATATAGGAGAGGGATTGCATCATGCACCATACACTGATCTAAGGAATTCCTAATATTGTCTATTCTCCAGGCCAAGGGCATATTTTCCAGTGTGTTTGCACAGTGCTTACCACGATAGGGTCTTGATCCTGACGGGGCCAGTTGTCATGATGCTTCTGCAATAGGATCATATATTAATAATAATTACAACAATAATTTAGCTCTTTCTAATCTAGTGTTGTTTTCACCTTTATCATTCCTCTGATATGGCTACCGAGTATGCCAGGGTTTATTTCTCATTTGTAGAAATAATTTTATCTGAAAATAAATATAATGCAAATGTAAAATATTATCAGACTTGGAAGGTGTCCTTGTGCTTTTCACAGACATTATTCACAAACCATATATAAATTTGTACCAGTGTGGCTTGTACTTGTGGGCTCTGGTTTACATTGGTGCTGACACTTGCCGTGCAGAGGGCACACAAGATGGTGGCAAGGGTACAAATAAAAAACACACTTCATTTGACAAAATATATCATATGATTGTTTTCATTAGATCAGCTACTGAGTAACAGACCTTTAGGACCTGAAATCTTCATGAATTTAAAATTGTGTACTGGTCCAAAATTTTAGAATGAGCTCAAGGATCCATACTGCAACAAATGTCTTGATTCTGCTTTAGCATGATTTTGCTGCCATTGCAGCCAGTCCCTGCACTTCATTTGAGAAGTGAGTGCATCATTCATCTGTAACATATTACCACATTAGACCAAGAGATGAAATTCATCTCATGCAGAGAGTCAGCACAAGGACTGTGCAATTTTATGTTTTACTTTTGAAGGCTTACAAGATTCATGGACCCCATGTTGGCTTTCTGCATGGGATGAATCTCACCTTTCATGAGCAAATTTTTGTTTAAGCATGTATAATTGTGATGATTAGAACACATGCAAGAAACATTCCAATAAACAACTGCAATACCCTTTTTTTATTTGCCTGAATGCCAGTATGAAAATTCCTCTTTGAAGATGTTATAGTAACTTACAGTGAATGAGCAGTAAACTCAAGACCGTTGCACTGAATGTAAACACAGTAGGCTAACTAGTTATTGAATTCCTTTTACAAGAAGGGAAGGAATGATTATAATGCTGCAGCTTTTTTAGGTGGACAGTAACCTTCTGCTGGTCAGCATCTCATTTTTCACCCAGAGTCTTCTGTTCCTTTCTGTCTTCCTCCCATCCGCACTATATGTGTACAGTGGCCCCCCTAGATTTACTGTCTTGCCATCTGAACAAGGAAGCAGCTGCTGATGTTGTGGTGATGCATGCAATCTAAGGTTGCCAGGTTTTTATGCCTATCTATTGGGGATTCTTTTGCTTCTACTGGGAAGTTTATTGGACATGTCCAGGGCTTTAGGACAGTTTGGGAACATGGTTAAAATTCAGTAAATAAGGCCTGTCTACACTGCAAGACTCAACAATGTTTTAACCATGTTGTAACTGGATCTCCTGACGTGAGGGTATTTATAATATAGACAAGCTCTACAATGGGTTTTTGTGGTTTCTTAATCACTCACATTTGCATATAAGGTTTATTATGACTTTTTAAAAATAATTTATCAACAGTTTTTTTTCAGCAATACAGGGCTTTGTGGGGCTCAGCTATATATGTGCTGCAGATGAAAATCACTGCTTTCCAGAATTCTTTTAGGTTTCATAAATTCAGTGGCAAACTAAACTGAAACTGTTTCAAATTAAGAGAATAATATTTTCTGAATGAAGATGAACTCCAGGACTCCTGTGTTCAATTCCCAGAACTTGCTCTCTTGCTCTCTTTCTCTACCTCCCCCCTCCGCCCCATACTATGCCCGTCACAGGAGTATCTTATCACCTGAGCTCAGCTTTGCTATTGAGTCACTGTGTGACCTTAGATAAGTCTCTTAGGGCCACAGTCTGCTACCCTTACTCACACTGGGTAGTATATTATTCTGTAAGTAATTCCGTTAATTAAAATTACTGTGCCTAGAGCAACGTGAACAAGGGTGCCAGAAAGTGGCCCTTAATTGTAAAATAGCTTGAATTCCAACAGCATAGAGCAGTAATCGTAATAATAATAGTGAAAATGTGTTGAAAGTAGTTTCTCAGAGGATTGACAAACAGCAGTCTCTTAAGCGTGATGATCTTTTAATAAAGCTGGATGAAACTTGAAAAGGCTAAAAGGAATGACATAAAATAATTCAGTCATACTTATTTGTTTCCAAAAGTTATTTGCTTGCTTACACTTCAATTACTAATAACTTAAATACAAATCCTTTTATTTTTATAAAACAATTGAAATACAAATGCTATTAGGAACAGATGTTTAAATATAGAAAAGGTCACTTGTAGCCAGAGCATTGATCTGTCTGCCAATTTCCCTAGACATAGGTGAAATAACATCAATCAAATTTATTATATATAACTGCTGCCTAATGTTCCAGTCTAAAAATCTTAAACAGTACACAGAACTATGTGACTGCAGTGTGCTGTCTCCTGTACAGTCTCCCATGTGCGTGCACTGTAGGCGAAATCCAAAGAGCCAGCACAGGGTTTATAGTCCCACTTAAGCCCTATTTTGAGGATTAAAGTGGTATATACACCTGAATTTCACGCTGTGTATCTTGTGGGCACTGACGTCCAAAACAATTAAGCCACTCTCCTAGGAGATGGTGCAGCTGACCCTGGCATGACTGCTGGGTGAGCTCTGGTCATTTAATTCAGGTATTTTAACATTGTGAAATTCTTTGGGGACACTTCTGAGTGGTGACTTAATAAATGTTATCTTCAACAAATGTTTAACTTTGTGTCGCGCAGATTCATCACAGCATTAAAGCTTGTGGATACCTTTCAGTCCCACTAAAGTTAAAGCTTAAATTTAGGTGTGTGCTTATATGCTTTGCTAAATCAGGGCCATAGTGAACACTTTCCATCTATATTATGTAAGTGTATTCTAGTACATTGCTTAAGTGAACAAATGTTGTTTTTAATTATCGAAATCTCAGCCATCTAGCAATGGAACTGCTACACCTACTCCTACACCTACATTTTTAAAAAGTCCCTTTCCTTAAGATACATCACTTGGTTGGAATTATTTTTGAAACAAATGAAACGCACTAACATTAATTGAATCTTATGGGACTGACTAGTTTCCCTGTATAAGTAACACCAGATGGCTGAATGTTCTCTGGTCTTTCCTGTACTTTCACTGTATGTACTTTGTATGCCCAATATCAGGAAAAGTTTCTAGCTCTGTGGAGTTGAGGCAAGCCTCATCCTAGCGCGAGATGCAATATAACCCAACTAGCCTGCCTGATGTTGACAACCCTCCCGGATCTCCACTGTGTGCATGCAATTCCAACCTTAGCTTCAGGCCAGACAAGCAGGGGGAAGCAGGTCAGCAGGGAACCTATGACTAGGAGGATCAGGGAGGAACCCGGCCTAGATCTGGAGCAAATATGAGAGAAGTGGACCAGCAGTCCATGTGGGTTGGGAGAGGGAAGGGATTGGCATGTAGAGGCAGTCAGGGTGGGTGGGATACTCTGTGGAGAAGGGGGTATTGCCTAGGGGGTTGGAGGGTGGAAGGAGCTTTTAGGGGGAGAGAGAATAAGATTTACAATGAAGAGCTAGGTATCTGTTGTGGCTGAGGGGAAAGGGAGGATGCAAGCACAGGAATTGCCATACCAGATCAGAGCATCTAGTCCAGTGCCCCATCTCTGGCACTGAGGCAGGATAATTGCAGCCAAGTGCCTCTCCCAGTACCAGACACCTCAGAGTAAGATGCAAGACCCAGGAGTGAATAATTATGGATTAATCTGCCTAATGGTGGAGTTTCTTCCTGGCTCCAATTAGACAGTGGATGCCTTCCATCCTGAAGGGAAAGGGTTTACATCCCTTCTTAAAAGAATGTCTGGTTTTTTCCCTATCTAATAACTATGGGGGCTCTCACTGCCCATATGAATATCTGATCCTTTTTTTTTTTGGATCCTATCAAGCTGTGCCCTTGTTTGTGAAGACTTGTTCTCAGTTCTCTAAGAGTTAATGTGAAACAGCAGCCAACTTGTCCTGTTGAAGTCTTCATTCTTTAGAAAGAATCACTGTGATCACTGAATGTTTCAGGGCTAGTGTAATAGGGTGGGGGAACCCTAAACATTGCATGTTTCCAGAATCAGTCTTTCAATGAGAAGACATTTTCCCTCATATGTAGCATGAAGAGGCCTTACAAAGGTTGCAGGAAGCTGCCTTTGAACACTGAATATTTTATAGTTACCCTATGGTGCAGAATTTTACCATATGTTCAAAAGCCCGTTCCAGATCTGATTTTTTTTTAAACATTTGGAAGCCAATCTTAAATGGTAAGCCTGAATTTTGTATGAAAATTTTGAGGGTCTTAAATGTGCATGGAACTGTATGTCATTTCCGTGAAGCTGAACACTGTCACAATCATATGCCATTCTGTGTTGTGAAGATAATTAGATGCATAATGAGGATGTGGTGATTTTTCTCAAAGCTTCATAATCTAGTGGTGATTTGTGTCCCCATTCAGCGTGGTACTGAAGTGCACGCTTGTAGCCCCGTTGTCTTTGGTAGGACTTGCATACTTAATATTAGGCACCTTGCTGAATTGCATTCTGGGTGAATTACAGTGGTGAGAGGAAGCAAAGACTTCTTCTGATTATGGTGTGATGTTATGTGTTCCAAACAGGAATTACAGATCATTTCCAAAGGTCAGGCTCTACCGCAAGGTCAGTTCCCGGATGTGGTGAGAGACGGACATTAGTAGACCTTTCCATCCTCTTCATCTTCCTCTTATGTGTTCAGCACCTAGTTAGGCAGACACACTTCACAGAATAAGGCTATCCAAACTTCCTGTGTTAAGTTAATTCCTTTGGGAAAGGTCCTATAGAATTGAATAGGGAATTCAGTAGGGTTCTACAGAAATGTAAAAGGGTTCCATAGAAATTAATCTAAAAAATTATTGAGTATAACAAAATATCCTTCCTATAAGTTTTTTGAACTACCTTATAAGAATCTCATTGCAAGGATGTAATTCTCTATTAAAATCTATTAGATTATTTTTAAAAAGCTATAGAAAGGTTTTTATTTTTTATTTAATTCCATAGAATTTTTCCATAAGGGTCCCCATCCTCAAAACTCTGCAAAATTTATTCCTACCTCTATCTCTGTTCTCATTTCTTTCTTTTCCTCATCTTAGTACATATTAAGGCTATGCTTTGTATTCTGCTCTGACTATGAACATCATACCAATTTTCTTTCCCCCACTCCTTTTAAGCTTGTAGAAGTTAACTTTAATTGCTTTGTCTTGGGTCCCAAATACTCGTCAAATCCAGATCTGCAGTGGAAAGGGGATTTTGGCCTGAAATACTACACAACACCTGAATTTAAACAAGCAACCAAAACCTTTACAAGGAGAAACCTATCCATCCGTAAGCGGGCTTCCTGCCACCCCCAAATCCTACTTAGCATCTATGCCCAAGGCACCCTGAAGTGTTAAAGTAGCCTGAGGTGATGTCTAAAGGCCTGATCCTGCAGCTAAGAGGCTCTCTTGGAGCTTTCTCATTGACTTCTGTGTGCGCAGGACAAGCCCTAAGTCAGCAGCTGCCTAGCATTTATAATCATCCCCATCAAAGCACACAACAGCACTTGACCCCCAGGGAACTTCCTGGGGCCTACCAAATGCAAGAGTAGAGAGAGCAGCAAAACTCCTCATTGTAGGTTTATTCTCTTTTGGGGGTGGCGGTGAGTGCTCTGCAGACACTGGAGCTTGTAGAGTTCTTTGGCTATTTGGAGGACATGAGGGCAAAATTTTCCTCTGAGCCAGATTACGTCTATAACAGAACTTTGGACTGCTATCTGAAAGAGGCTGAGTACTGGGCTGGCTGACCATACTTAATATACATACAGAGAGCTGTTGTGAGGGTTTATGTGGGATTTAAGGGGTTCATAGACCTTTTGCTGGCCTTCTGCACACGAGTGAATTTAACCCAGAGAGTACTGAAGAAAGACTATGAGGCAGTTCCTCGGCTGCTGTAATTTGGCATGGGTTCACTGAAGTCACTAGAGCTGTGCCAGTAAACATAAACCGAGGCTCTAGCTCAATCTGTCCTACCTGAACTGGTGAATTTGTAGTCAGTTGCAGACAGACTGTCACACAAAAATTCACAGATGGAGAACTAGACAGGAAAGTTAAAACTGCATGAAGTGTAAACAATGAAACAAAATATATTTATTTATGTGTTGATTTGCCACAATGTGGGTTAGTGGTTAAAGGTTCTGGTTAATTTTTGAAGTGTGAGTTTGTGTATCTACTCTACTATACCACTGTGGCATTGGCACAGCCAAGGATGCTCATTACATATTCTAGACCACCCCAGAATGTTAACACATCATTAATATGTGTAGGTTCAGATATCTGTCGTTTTATAATGCTATTCCATTTATATAGTGCTAGTACTTGCTGGTTTTATTTAGGAATCTCTGTAGCTGAGCATGGATTCTCTTATATCCTTCAAGTTATTGCAGAAGTAATCAGACAGCTCATAAGAGTTCAGGTTCAGATGTCTCTCTCTATATTAGCCCAGCTCTTGAGTTCCAGCTCAAACGTCTCTCCATGTGTCCCAGTATATCCTCTCTCCCTAACTGACAGTTCGCTATTATAAGCTTCTACCAGTCCTGTTTCAATGGAATCCCTTAAGACACTGGGGCAGGAATTTCAATGGTAAGCGAGCTGACTTCCTCTTCTGTCCCCCAGCTTTTTGTCTAGAATTATATTTTGCCACCAGTATTTGTTTTAAAATGCACCTGTTTGCAATGCAAAGAAATCTTACACTTAGTATAGTGCTGATGCTCATGAGAGAGGGTAACATTTCTTTAGCTAATAGGGCTGGTTGAAGTGAAATACTTGTGTGTTAGTTTCTGAGGAAATTTAGTGTTGGTGAGAGGTGTCAGATCAAAAACCCTGGGGACTGAGAACCCTTGTTTAATCCACAGAACAGGTAGAGCATGGGCAACAGTGCAAGATTCTTCACTAATGGCCTGTTCCACAGCCTGTTGAAGTCAATGGAAAGATGCCAACTTATTTCAATGAACTGGATCTGGTCCTTAATGTGCCTGAACCTTGCCATGGAAAAACCAACCCAGGGCACGAAAGGGTGCATCAGTGTACTTTCATACTTGTGCTTCTGCTAAGAACGACAGCAGTTCCTGCTGGTGGGTTTTGTGACATGTGTACCATTGGGGCTGAATTAACACCACTGTCTCCTCTTCCATAGATCCCTGAGTGGTTACCTCATGATAATAATTTTCAATCACTACCAACCTGAGCCTCAAATCAGGAAAGCACCCAAACAAACACGTTTAAGTCTCTCCCTAAGTGTGGGTTAACTTTAAGCATATGCTTAAACCCAATGGTCTTATTTTAAAAAGTCTGAGCAATGCTCTCTTCAGATTAAGAAATTCATAGTTTGCAGGAAAACAATTTGGCTGGAATATTTAAATGAACCTAAGAGAGTTAGGCACCCAGCTGTCATTGAATTTCATGAGGCTCCTTTAAAAATCCCAGTTTTTAAGCTGTTTAGCATGAATGTTATATTAATTGTGTGTTTGGGCATGTAGGACCTTGTATAGGCATTCATTTTATTACCACTATTTAAACTGAAATAAATACATAAAATAAGCAATAAAAACATAATAAAAGTTGTCAGGTATTTAAGCTACAGTAAAAATAACTAGTGTTTCAAATATTTAATGCAAAAAATCCCTTCAGAACTTACTTACTGCTTCTAGGGAATAGTATGAAAAGACATCTGCTAATTGGCTATTTTTTAAAAGATAAACGTAATTTAATTTAGTGAATTTTGTAATATAAGTTGCCAAGTGGCACTGCAAATGCCTACCGATTCACATAAGGTTTACTGCATGGTCTTGGAAAATAAGGACATGGAATGTAATTAGTTGTATTCTCCAAAGGCTTGTTAAGAGTTAGCATTGCTTTAAAATTGCTTTCAGGAGATACTTCCTCACAGTGACCTATATGTTGCCGTCCTTCTGGAGGTGACTATGCCGAAAACTCCACTGGCTTCTGTGTATTGCGAATGGGCTGTATCGGGGCAGGGAAATGTCAAGGGGCATGACTGATCAAACATGTGGGTCAGAAATCTGTGGAAACTCCATCCTAAATGCACAAGGTGGACACTCTACACAGATCCAAACTCTCATGCAGCAGCATGGCCTTCTGCACTGCTGTGATACCAATGGCTCTCCTCTCGTAACAGAGCGATGGTGTATGGAAGAAAGTAACATTGAATGAACCATCATGAATTTCTGTACAGTAATACACTGATGTTTTACTCCCCAACTCCTCTTCCTTCATTATAGGGTACTCCTGAGGGCATTCTGCACCAAAAAATTAAAAAATTCTGCGCACATTTTAAAATTCTGCAAATTTTATTTGTCAAATAAATGTGGAGGCTCCAGCATAGCATTGGGGAGCACAGGCCACTGACTGCACAGAGGTGGGAGATCACTTTGCAGCTCCCCCCTCACCCACCCCCGGAACACGGACTCAGTGGTGAGGCTGCACCCAACCCTGACACAGTGGAAGGACCTGGCCTACCCCAGAAACACCCCAGGGCCCTGCCCCTCTGTGTGTGGGCAGGCAGGCTCAGCAAGGCAGGATCTAAGTGTAGAGGGGCTTAATGTGGGGGGATCCAGGTTAGGGTTGAGAGGATTCTGTGTGGGGCAATCTGGGTCTGGGTGGCTCAGTGGGGGGTCTGGGTGGCTCTGGGGGATCTGGATGCACTGGTGCTTTTTGGGGGTCCTGGGTGCAACAGTAATGGGGACTCTGCAGGGGAGTACAGGTGAAGGTGGTTGGGGCTCAGTGGGGGGGTCTGCGTTTGGGGGGGATAGAGCTTGGCAGGAGGGTCTGGGTGTAGGGGGCTCAGTGGGAGGTCCAGATGCTGATAGAGTGGGGCTCAATGGGGTGGGAATCCAGATGCAACTGGTTGGGGCTTGGTGGGATGGGGATCTGGGTGTGGGTGGCTCGTTGGGGTGGTCCAGTTGCAGGGGGAGTGGGGCTCATTGGAGGGGTTCTGAGTATGGGGGGTGAGGCTCAGCAGGAGGGTCTGGGTATGAGGGAGTCTAGATGCATGGGGGTTAGATGGATAGAAGAGCAGCTCCCTGTACAGGAATCCCTCCACCTGCAGCTGAGGCGCGATGAATGCAGGAAGCAGGGGTCAGGGGGAGTTTGCAGAGCTTCCTGCAGCCAGGGGAGAAATCTGGGTGTGGGTCTGACCCAGTGCCATGCAGGGGAAGAGGAAGTCCCATCCTCCCCAGCCCAGCTGTGACTAGCAGCTGAGCCCGGCGCAGGGTAGGAGCCACCAGCTGGGTCTTCCCCAGTCCTGCCTTTTGCCCCACAATGATTTACCTTTCTGCCAGCTACCCTGGGCACCCGAAACATACTGCTGGGGGGAGTTGCATGACCACTCTTGTGGCTTCCCTTTGCTTAGAATCATAGAATAGAATATCAGGGTTGGAAGGGACCTCAGGAGGTCATCTAGTCCAACCCCCTGCTCAAAGCAGGACCAATCCCCAATTTTTGCCCCAGATCCCAAATGGCCCCCTCAAGGATTAAACTCACAATCCTGGGTTTAGCAAGCCAATGCTCAAACCCCTGAGCTATCCCTTCCCCCACCCCCCCCAAAAAAGTCATTTTTCTGCGGGGAAGCAAAGAAATCTGCAAGGGACATAAATTCTGCACCTGCACAGTGGTGCAAAATTCCCCAGGAATAGTACGTTCAGTCAGCAAATAGTTCCTCTTTAACTGTGTGCTGTCCATGCTTACCTAAATGTGCAATATTGGTCAATGCTTGTTGGGAAAGCATGCCTCGCATATACCTTTCCACTCTGCACGGTTCCTCCATTTAGGATACTGTGCTTCTACCCTCCTTTCTGTTGTAACAATGTCTAGAGAGATCTTTGAGACTATGGAAAAGTCTCCCAAGGGGAATGAAACAGACATTGGAGACATTTAAAACTGGACTGACCAAATCACAGTAGAATATGCTGTAGGGAACAATTGATAGGTGGATGAACTCGGTGACATAATGGGTCTTTTCTGTCTGTAACTTCTATGATTCTATTAACTGTAATTGCTTGTTTTCATTTTGTGCTTGGGCTCTCCAAGATTTATTTTATGTTATGATATGGAAATCCAATATTTGTAGTGAATGGTTTATAAAAAGAAATATAACAACCTGAGTACTCTCCAAAGGATTGCCAACTGTGATAAATATTTTGTCTTTTAAACACTCCAAATATTGTTCTGCTTTCATTGTGCTATTGCCTAGCTGAATGTGTACCCTATGAAAATGTGCTTTTGAAAAACTGTAACTTGATCATCAGGCACATTTGCCTTGGAGAAAAGCTACTTGAAAGAACAACAAAAACAAGAAAGATTTAAACAGAATTTACATTTGTATTTGTGCCAGGGCGTATCCAATGGTGGGAGAGGATATAACATGTTAAAAAGGCAAACTTTAGTGGACTATATATTATTGTGCACTTTGTCTTGATCAGCTACTCAGAACTCATCCGATTTATTAGCACATATCGTGTCAGTTTGTCTGCTTTCCTAGCCCTCGATGAGTTGTTTTCAGATGAAGCCTTCCTTTGCAGGGACAAGTACAGATATCCATTCGTTATTATTTTCTAGCACCCACAAGCGTGCTAGGCATTTCAGACATATATTCAGCAAAACAATTAAACATATGGTTAACTTTAGGCACATGCTTAAATCTCATTGACTTCAATGGGAGTTAAGCACGTGCTTAAATCCTTTAATGAATCGGGGCCTTACACTCCAAGGACCTGATCCAACACCTAATTAAATTAGTGAGAGTCTTTCCATTGACTTCAGTGAGCTTTGGATCAATATAGTTTTTTTAAAAAAACATTTAGTTGATTTTTATTGTCATAATATTTACATATTATTTATAGATCATTTTAAGAAGTTATGATATTGCTTTTCTCTCCATAGCACATTTCAGCCAAAGACATCAAAATGATGTTTATGAAGGTTAATTTTCCCATTAAGGTTAATTTATGGGAGGCAGATAAATGCTGTCACACCTATTTTACAGGCAGATTAACTGGGGCACACAGAGATCAGTGACTTGACAAAGTTCTCTTAGTAAGTCAGGAGCAGAGCTCGAAATTGAGCCCAGAGAGCCTACTGTTCTGGTCTTTACTTTAACCGTTAGATCACACTCTCTGAATTTAGGATGAAGTAATCAGAAAACTAAATTAACATGGCTATGTGTGCTTTGTACATCTGCTGTGTAATATGGTTTGTACAATGTAGACATCCAGATCATGAATGCATATGCTCCTCTATTTTCTAAAATGAATGACAATTATTTCTGCCTTTGATGGTAAACAATGTCGTGAGCCTCTCATTTCCACAATCTATCATGCTACAGAAGATTTGCTGACTTATACTTTGTGATGGGCCAGTGCAAAAAATATACAAACTCATATGCCAATGTTGCAAATCAATTCTGCAGCAAAGTGGAAATAACTCTTATACCAATAAGCAGCAAAACCTATGAAAAATACCTTTTTTTTTCTTTTCTAAATTTTCAACTTGCAGATAGAAAGAGAAGCCATCAATCATGCTGGAGAGCCTCCATTCCGGAGATGTTGTTCTTAAAGACAGGCCAGATGAAATCAGACAAGACCAGAATATGCAAAGACTTTTTTGTAGGTGTGAGAGGAGGGAAACTTATTTTTTCTTCTTTTTCTTTTTTTTTTAAAGGCAAACTTGTAGCCTGGCAAAGGCATGTATGTTGGCTAAGTTTACTGACAAAATGACTAATTAATCATTTCACAAATGGCTATTAATCATACATTAATGAGAGAGTCTCTTTTCTTTGGCAAATACAGGTTCTGTGGCAATCCTTTCTCCTTGGTACCCCAAGCAGGCTAAAAGCATGTAGGACTCAATTAATCTTAGAGCAGCATGGGGTGTTCGAAACTGCTCACAAGCTGAAAAGAAGCAAATAGCTGAGACATTTAAACTGTCCATATTTCACTGTGTAAATTCAGAGGCACTTAATCATCCCTCCAACCATTCTTTGTTCCTTTTCTCTCTCTGCCTTGTTATATGTATGTTTCAAGCCCACCCTGGACAAAAAAGGGACGGATAAGGTTCTAATAAATCTGATTCCAAACACATTCAGATAACTATGCAATGGATAAATACAGATGTGCAACTGTTCTTCTTACAAAAGTGCCCAGATCATTTTGTTTAAAGCAAATACAAATTACAACAGGGCAGTCCATACTCGGAGCATCTCTTGAAACTACCTTTGTTTAGCAAAAGGGAAGGGGCTTGTTTAACCACAGTGTGACTCCAGTTTCACTTCTGAGGAGTTACACTCACATAGAGCTGGAGTTAATACAGTGGCAAATTAGATACAAAATGTGCAATGATAACTGGTTGAAAGGTACATTAGGCTAGATTCTCACCTGGTGTAAATTGGTGCAGTTTCACTGAAGTCAGTGGAGGTGTGTGGTGATTTACACCAGCTGAGGATTTCGTTTAGTAGACCCTACTGTATGCTATTACTATGTATTGTTATAGACACATATGTAGTGTCTGTCTGTCTGAAGACTCCATTGGAAAAAATAGATCATGTAGAGCTAAATCCCATGATTCTTGTTGAACAAGGACTGAAGGATTTGACCTGTTGTTTTTATTGCTATCCTAAGAGCCATTTGAGAGCAATACAGCAGTTCCACTTTTCTTTTTATCTCTAATAACAATGTAAGAGCTGAAAGGAGCACTGTATTGGGGGGAGGAGTGTGATTGGGGTTGTGAGATATTTTGAGGGATAACCCAATCTCTTACTATTGGGAGTTTAGGAGGAAATTTTCCCTAAGGTATGTTACTCCATAACTGCTTTCTGCAGGGTTTCTTGCACCTTCCTCTGATGCATCTGGTACTGGTCACTGTCAGTGACAGGATGCTGGATTAGATGGACCACTGGTCTGATCCAACATGTCAATCCCTGTTCCTGTGTAGCTCTTGGTCACCAGTTCAAATCCATCCCAGACTAATAGCAATAGAAAGTTATTCCCTTCTGCTGAGTGTTCAATAGTCTATCTGAGGTGAGTTTGGTATTCTAAGTATAGTGTCCACATTGTAAAAATCACCATGGTAATTGACTCTAAGTAACATCCTTGCCTGATGTCGCAGCAGATAGGTCAGGGATTGAATGGTTGTGCCCTCTGACCTGTAGAGGTGAGTTAGGTCAGGATAGGTCTAGTCAGGGTTGAGGAACATTGCCAGGATGGTATGGGGAAGCTCGCAATGCTGCTTCCTCGGCAGCAAGTCATCACAGGGGAGTCAGGTCTCCAGAACTCTCAGTCATAGATGTTGCAGGGCATTAGTCTCATCATTTTAAAAGCAGCTCTGTTAACTATTATTATTGTTATTGTTAACAAGAATACAATGACTGCAGGCATTAAAACATAGACTTCACCTTCTCTCCACATCTCTGTCCCATGTCAGTCTTTGCTGCCCGTTTCTACTCTCTAGGAGCTTTCTTCCCATGTCTCCTTTCCCATGTGGCCGCCCATTACCAACATGGTATTGAAGCCAAGATAATAAGGGACCAAAGCTGCTCCTTGAAGTGGCTTTGTGCCTTGTCCTACAAAGAAGAATGTGTGTTATCTGTGTGAATGGATGAATTGATTCAAATAAAATAAGAACCCATGAGGAACTTCCTGTTAAACTCAAATGGATCCTTTTTGGCCATTTAAAAAAAAAATTCTGATGTGTTGACACTGCCTAGCTTTCAAAGGGTCTGGAAGCTGTTTGTGCAAATTATCCAGCAAATAGTTATGAATAATAAATTCACGTATAGAAGCCAAGATCAGTTAATGAACATTCTGAAAATGGAAAAAAGGATCTACATTTGTAATTAATATTACTTGTAACAAATCATTTGACCTTCTCTGCTAGCTGGCCATGTGTAAACAACTCAAATCATATTTGGAAATTGTCTAATAGTTATGTGTGTCATGTGCAATTCATTACCCAATTGATGAAATTTTAATTTACCCTCCCCTTCTCCTTTCCAAATGGCTAAATCTTATTTTTTCCATGCCTGTATTTTTAAATATTCATCTTCTGGGGGAAATGCATTTTGTTTTCTAAAGGGTACTGTAGAGTGCTCTCCTTTGCCTACCGGCTGATGAAAACAATAAATTATTCAGCCTCAGAATATCTACAATGCTGACTCATAGCTAGTTCTGATTTTTTTAGGCCTTGTTTTCATTAACTTCTCCATTAATAGTCCAAATCTATAGTTGGATTGAAATGTCCTGTGAAATTGCCCTGTTTTCCTCAAACCTGGAAGCCCTCAACCTCTAGCAAGTGTTCTGAGATATTGTTTCTGATTCTGTGAAATAAAATATGGTCTAGATTTGACAAGAAAAGATTAAGCTGTAACAATTTGTTGGCTACCCCTCCCCATAAGACAGAATGTGTTACCTCTACAGCTGCAACCAGGGTAGGAGTTGTTATTAGAGAATGCATCAAAATGACCTTTTCTTAACTGTTGAGCTCTGTCTCTGCCTTACCTCTTTCATAATGAAAACAAAGAAATAAGTTCAGGGGGACACCAGAGCAAAGTAGAGTCTTGGATAATTTTTGCTTTCTCATTCACAGAATATATTTAGCAATCAGTCAATAAATAAATCCAGGTCATGTCAACCAAAAATATTTTTTCACCCTATATAAAATGTACATTGGAAAACATTCATTCTTTGTACCTTGAAATACGATACACCGGCATGTTCATCAGCCAAAATATACTGTAAATATATACAAATATATACAAAATATATATTACAGTAATATGGAGCCAGATCCTAAAGTCCTTACTCACAGGATAATCCCTACTCCTGTGAGTAATTCCACTTACTTCAACTAGATTACTTACGTGTACGAGAAAGGATTGCAGGAGGTTGAATGTTCCATTGGAATAAGAACCTTGGATTCGGAAATATCCATCCTTTTGTGCTGAGTGATATAGATATACAGATTACAGAGGAGAAATGGATTAAAAATTAATTCCATAAAATTCCAAGTTTTATAGTTTATAAATAATTTGATTTTGTGTGTCTTACGGCTTTGTATGTCTCAGTTATGGCTTGTCCCATGTATGGAGCAGCCTGTAGCTGCACTGCCCCAGGAGTAGCCTCGGAAGCAGATTGCGACTGAATCACAACCCTCCTGGTTTCCCTCCCTTCCAGGAAGGACATACCCTCTGCCAGCCCCATACCTGGCAAGGAGTGGCAGTTCGCTGGCAAGACAGCCTGGCTGTGCTACCGGTGCATAAGGCTCTCTGCAATCGCTCCCTACACCACGATGGCGTGGCATTTTCACTGTATTTTGGGCCTTATGGGCCTACTATTATTCCTGTTGTTTATTTGTACTATGATACCTTTTGGCCCCGATCACAGATCTTGTTTAGTGTGACAACTACTGTGACAATTAACGTATGCTGCAAGATCCTACCCCTGTTGTTGTTTTGTCTCCCCGTCCTACTTACATGTCTATTTTATTCACCTGTTGCATATTATCTAAATCCTAGATAGTTAGTACAGCGCCTAGAACAATGAGACCCTGATCTCTGGAATTCCTAGGAACTGCCACAGTAGAAATAATAAAATGATATTAAAGGGATCTCATGTGCTAGGCACTGTACAAGTACATAGGCAGTTCCCACCCCAGAGTGCTCACAATTTAAGCTTATGAGAAGATGCAACAAGTGGAAAAAATGGATTGGCTGCCAGGCTAGAAAGACAACAGTAGAATGAGCATTTTTTGTCATAACAATCTGTATGGCCCTAAAATACTTAGAAACTGGTGAGGAATGTCTTACATTTATGGGAAGCATTTAAAATAAAATTAAATGTACTACTCTGTTGCTGAGAAATTAAAAAAACAATAACCAAAGTTTCTGTAGGGCCTAGACAAAAACAGTGTTTTACACTATTATGCTCCCTGCAGCTGGATAAACAGCAAATGTTTCCCCGCAGTCAGCATTCTTTGCTCTACTAGTACCAGCCCAAACAAGGAAGTGAACATTAGAAGCCTTGGGCCGATTGTGCCTCCCAATTGCTCTTAATTTGGTCTTTTGTCAAATAATTTATATAAGAATAACTTTTTTTTCTGTATTCAGATAGTTCTACTATTAATACATCTACATCACCATTTTGAAACTGTACGCCACTCAGCTGTTCTGTAACAATGTGTGATCACCAAACAAACCTTTCGCTTTCCTGAATGATGTCCAGGTTAGTCGCATGATTTGTTATGCTTTATCTTAAATACTGTTTTTACTGATTTCTACTAGCAGCTAATCACTTTTAATGACCACTTATAAACAAGCTAATTTTATGTGACATTGTACTAATTGTCCTATATAAAATGTAGGATGTTTCAGAAAATACCAATACATACGACTTTTTTGTTGTTGTTTTTTTTTTGTTTGTTAAGGATTTAGGCCATGATACAGCAAAGCACTAAGTCCCATCCCTAGTTATTGAAGCACTTAGCGATGTGCTTAAGTCCCATGCAGGTATGGTGTTGGATAATGGAATTCTGGAAGCGAAGTAGGAATGCTCATTTGCATGTCACTAACAAGAATGAACTCCTAGCACATAGCTACTTCACAGCAGTGCTAGGAACAAACTGAAAGACATAGATGTCCTTGAGTGTACGGGATTCTTTTCCATGCGCCTTCCAAACAAAAACTGTAGAAGACTTTTCCCACTTTCATCTTCAACGTCTCCCTTGGGTATGAAATAAACCCAAATAACATAAATTCCCCTCCTCCCTCATCATATCAAGGAGGTAGTTTTTCCTATTTTTACTGCAAATGTCATTGTTTTCTAGGATTCTTGTCAGACACCATCTATCTTTTCATCTATATTATTGTACTTCCCATATCCCCCCTCCAACAACTGCATTCTTTTCTAAACATGGAAACATTTCCATATATTTAGATGGTCCTGGGAATTTTCCTTTTGTATTTGTGAAAACAACAAACTAACAAGCTGCTTCTTGGCATGACACAGCATGTGTCAATCTATGTCATTTCCAGGCTACTTTGTTCATAGTTAATTTGTTAAATTCTTTGTGGGAACAGACATGTTCCCCACTGAGCACTCAGCACAGCTGCAAGGAGAGCCAGTGGCCAAACAGAACCCACTGTGTGATGTGCATTGAGAGCTTTGATACTATGGTCAGATTTGAGGACAGTAAAGTTCAAAGAAAACACACTTGCTCTGTGGGTTCTCTCCGTAACTAGAATGAAGAGTAAACCCATGAAACTGCAGGTTCATGTTTCATCAGCAAACCTATAAAAGGAGAAGGGAGAAAGAAAGAGGTCTTCCTCACCTTTATACTTTCTTGTGTCATCAGCAGGTGATAATTGTATAGTTTCAAACATTTCAGCACAGTTGCTGTTCACTTTAATCATTGTGTGGTGCTGTTTTGGTAACTTACTAGTAGGCTACACCTGACACAATTTGACAAAGAGTCAGAAAAATTAACATTGTGAACCCCGGTGGGTGCGGAGACCACGTGGTGGTGATATGAAAACAAAAGTGAATACTATTATTACAATCCAATCAGCAGAGATTTAGAAAAGGCTGTGACATCACCTTGGACTGTACTTTCACATTCAAACTTCAGTTAGATATCATCATAACTTCACAAGAACCCCACAGGCCTTATTTTGCCCTGAGAATGGATGCTCTTTGGTATTCTGCCACTTGGATTGCATGGATATCACGCTGGCCAGTTGTGTGTGACCTACTGTTTCTTCTCATTATAACCATTTTTAATTTTTTTTATTTTAGATGACTAGTGGGTGGTTGTGAACTTTCCTTTGCTTGTTGCATAACCGACTTCCATCTGGTCACAGTTTTGCACATGCTGTCACGGGCATGAGTTAGATCCAGCTGTTATTCATGCTAACTTTTCCAAAGTGACTAGTGACTAAGATGCCTCAATTATTTGCTGTCAGTTTCAGACCTTCAAAGGGCCTGGTTTTCAAAAGGTGCTGAACACTCCAATGCTCTGAAAACTAAGCCTCTTTAGAGTGTCTCAAACTGGGCACCGAAAAACAGAGGCACCCAAAACCACTAGTAATTTTTGAAAATGGAGTCCTTCATCATTTGGGGAGGAAGGGGAGATTAAGTCATTCTGTTTACCATTGTTCATTACTGCAGACCCTGTGAAATGTATCAACGTGATAATTCAGTTTCATTTCACAAAGAGCTGTAGAATTCTAATGAGGTTTTGTCAGATTTTTTTTTTAAATTTGGAAGATGAGGAAGTTGGCATAGCAGATTCCCATCCAAATCTGGGATTGTGCTCCAACCTATTTTACTCTATTTTCTGTGACTTCTTCAGTAATCTAGTATAATATCAAAAGGTGTCGATATACATGCCAGGAAATTCCAACTCGTCCCCTTGTGTTCTGCTTTACAACTGGTGATGTGGGAAGAGTCTGAAGAAGACCCCTTGCCTCCCAGTTGTTTTTGGCTCCAAAAGAGTTTGTGCAGCAAAGGATTTTCCTTCCTGTGACTGGTGCACCCTTACTGTACCTTTCCATTGATCAAATCGCATTATTAAAGCGTAGTTCTGTTGTGCGGAGTAAGTCTTTTTCTCCTCCTTCCCTTTGCCACCATTTGTAAGGCACCAGCAGATCTTGTCATGGCTCTAGGAAAGTTAAACAGTCTGTGTGGTTTCAATGTCATCACCAATATCAACTGGCAGAATTGGAGGCCAGGCTCTCTGGCCAGATGCTAGCATTTTAAATGGGATATTGAGGTTTTTCATTATGCTAGATTTAAACCTGACATTTATGCCATTCTTCTGCTTACATGATTTCTGTAGCTATGTTGTGCTTGTGGAAGAATGTGGTCAACTCTGAGGTGACATGGGGTATGTTTTCGCTTTGTATAAATGTTAGGGCAAAGTTGGATGAGCTTATTGTCCACAGCTTTATGGAGCTGCTTTCTACAAACAGAGGAAGGTCAGAGCCAGGGCTGAATGCCTTCCTTCGTTGCCCTCTTTCTGATTTCTGAACACTCCTCATTCAATCAAGTTAATGCTGGCCTACGTTGTGCCCCAGGGAATTCACACATGGTGGGGTCTTCCACACACTGATCACCCCTCTTCTGTAAGGAAGGGGATCTACGGGGTCTCTGCCACAGCCCTGCAGCCTGAGCCCCCTGAGTCAGCTGACATGGGCCAGTCATGGGTGTTTATTTGCAGTATAGATATACCCTTATGCTCTACTGGATGCACTCAGGTTTATTGCAATGTTGTAACATCTCCAGATCCCTTGAAATTCCTCAGCTGCTTCTGAATCCCCCATCTATCGCCTCCATCTCCGCCTTTAGGACAGTGGGTGTGTGTGGGGGCGGGGTGAAGCATGAGGAAGACTATCCCAATAAAAACATATTGTTTGGTCCTGGGCTTGCTCTCACTAAAGTCAGCGGGAGTTGTACCATCGACTTTGGCAGGAGCAGGACTGAGTACTTATGGCCAGATTTCCAAAAGAACTCAACTCCCATTTAGGCACCTAAATGAAGTGGCCTGATTTTCAAAAGTGCCCTGCATTCCCACTGAGAACAATAGAAGCTGCTGGGAGATGAGCTCCTTTGAAAAGCTGCCCATTATTGGCTAGAGGTAGCGAAGCCATGGGTATTATTATTATCATCAGCATATGTGTCATTCAGGATGGCCTCTGAAGTAAAGAGAGAGATTGCTAAACGTACACGGGTTCTCTGATTTGGAATCCACTGACATACTGTATGAGCAGCTGGGTTTTTATTTCCAGGTCAGATCCAAATCTGGTATTAAATGCTAATAGCTCCAGGGACCAGTGCATTCCCTGTCCTTGGAGGAGGATAAGCCTGCTTCCTCACTGAACCACTAAGTCCTATACTGCCCCAAAGGAGTTTGGGAGAAGGGAGAGCCACGGCATCTCCGCACTTAAAAAATGGTGCAGAATGCCCACACTGCCTGCCCTCCCTCCCCCTGCCACACACACACACTGGGGAGTGCAGAGAGGGTTTGTGCTTACTTAACAGACACGCCTTCCCTGAGGTCCCCTGTAGGTGTAGTTTCTCGTGCCCCCCTAGCAAGGGATGTGCCTATCTAACCCTTCAAGTATTTCTGAATAGAATTTGGTGTCTGTCTGTGACTTGGTCTATTTTCAAGGAGTCATTGAGCCAAATTGGGAATCACTAGCAAGAAGCCAACCCACTGACCCACACAACTGCATTTAAAGCATTTTGATACCCCCAATGCCCACCCAGTTATGCTTGTTGCTCTTACATATGTGTCATTGTGTTGCTTGGCCTAAACACTCCTTGTAAGCTTTCTGCAGTTTTTCTGAGCTATAAGGGGAAGCCAGTCACCTCTATAGGAAATCATGTTAGGTTAACTTCCAGCAGGCCTTCTGACTTCATCTGCATTCCTGAAAAAACAAAAGAGAGAGAGAGAGATAAGTGTATACTCATTTGAAAATAGCAATGATGATGCACTGAGATTGCCTTGGCACTTTTTTTTTTATCTCCCTCCTGGTCAGGGGGGAGTTTGTTATAAAAAGGTCAAACACATAACTTTGCAGCTTTCAGCCGTCTCTATTCTTTTCTTTTGCAATTCTTCTCTCTGATTAAACTTCCAGATAAGTCTAGGCACTGTTGCCCAGCCCTTCACATTTAATGATTTTATGCATCACTTGCTCTTGGCACTGCTCAGAGCCCTGCCATCTCCACTGCAGCCTGTGATCTTTGCCTTTCAGTGCTTGACATCCACCGGCATTTCTCTCAGATTTCAAGATGCCTTTTTTGTTTTTCCGGGGAGGATGGAGAGGGAAGGTATGATGGGTACCCCAGAGGGGAATTGCATAATACCCCACGTTCTTTTCAGCCTCAACTCTTTTAATCACTGTTAATCTCCTTCCTTTTCTCTTTAATTTTTAAAAAAAAAACAGCACTAAGGTTAGCAAAAAGAAAAGGAGTACTTGTGGCACCTTAGAGACTAACAAATTTATTTGAGCATAAGTTTTCGTTAGTCTCTAAGGTGCCACAAGTACTCCTTTTCTTTTTGCAAATACAGACTAACACGGCTGCTACTCTGAAACCTGTCACTAAGGTTAGGTAATCAGAGAGCTGTACTTGTTGAATTCCTAACTGAATGCAGGGCTGAGAGTAAATTGGGGGGTGGTGATGGTGTCAAAAGATGACCCCCCCACACACACACACTCTCAGTGGACGATATTTATTATTCATAACCAGAAGGATTGCATGTGTGTCTGTGTGTGCAGACAGTAGGAGAGGATGAGGTTTTCCATGTGAAATTTCATTTTTGCAATGGAAATGTTGAAAATGACAGAATATTGAATAGGTGAGAGAGTACAAACTGTGAGAGGTTCAAAGAGCTGCTGAGACAAGCTTAACACAATTTCTATTGGCTAAGATGAAGTGGAGAGAAGGGTATGCAAAAGAGGTTCCTTTTGAGATCACCTGGGAGAGTCTCTAACGAACACAGTGGTCCTGATTTGAGTCTTAGATGCAGTCATTCACCAGGTAATTGGGTTTTGGGGGTCCTGCAAACTGAAAACACATATTTGCAAACCATGTAAAGATTTTGATCATGGTGGGCCTGGATTTACTTTCTTATTCACAAAGAGTAGGTTCTGCTCCTTTTGCCTTCTCTATTAAGGTCACGTCATGCCCTTTGTTCTGCTTGATGATTCCCCACAGTATATACTGGGGAAAAAATGCTGCATATACCACATGCTCCATAAGGCATATTCTACACGGTGCCAAATCCTGTGTTAACATGCGCCCTATAAATTCCCTTTGAAGACAATGGAGTTATATGAGAAGTAAGTCAATGCAGAATTTGGCTCATTGGATGTCAATTATTTGCAAGCGTGTGCATGTAATCATTTTAAACCCTACAAAATTCACCAATTTTGATGAGATTTAGTGTACATGGTACAATGCTATATATTCTGTACTTGAATTTAATTCTGTTAAATGTTAATTCTGTCAGCTTGACAGCTGGGGAGACTGACCATCCTATCTACTCTGCTTGGTCATTTCTTAAGTGACTATCACTGTAAAGTCTACAGAACAGGACATGCCAATATGCCTGACTGGGAAGGATCACCTCTAGGGGTAAAATAATAGTACTGATTCCATGCTGATTTATTCAGTCGTTAGCCTCTCTGTTTAACGAGATTGCCAATTAATTCCAGTTGTGTTGGTAGGTTTTATGATTCAGACACCTGCTCAGTAGCAAATAGAGTGAGACCACCACACTCAGCATTGATTGAAATTTTTCAACTGAATTTTTCTTCTGATGGAAAATAGGATTTTGTCAAAACTAAAATATTTATTGGAAAATGTTTTGACAATTTTTTTCGATATTTTTTTCTCAATTAAATGAATTTGTGGATTTTTATTTTTTTCCTTTTTCTCTCCCTTTTTCCCTAGTTGCCACTGAATGAAAGAGATGAATGATGCTGAGGGTTTGTTTTCACATTTCCATTTTTCTGATTTTCATTTTCTGTTGAAAAGTTACAGATTGAGAAAAGTTGAAAAAGAAAGAAGAAAGCATGGGGAGGGAAAACCCCAGGCATTATTCATTCCACTGCATTCAGTGGCAAAGAAAGAAATACGGAGAAAAAAGAGGGGGAGCAGAAAATAAAAAGATTCAAAATTTCGAAAGCCAAAATTAAATTAAAATTTCAATGTCAAATAAGTTAAAACAAAAAATTGGATTCAAATTGACATAAATGAAACAAATTTTTTTTTCAGAATTATTTCCATGAAAAATCAGAACATTTCAAATGAAGCATTTCTAATGAACTATTTTCATTCTAAGTTTGTCACAGGAAAAAATGGGGTTTTCAACCAACTTCACTTGTGTCATATGGGCAGTTGAACAAGCATGAGACAATAATCACTTTTGACCTGACCAGATTTTACACTCCATATTCTTATTTCTTTTCTTCTGAGCTATTCAACGTCCAATCATTCCATTAATTTTATTTATAGTAATGTGGCCACAGTGGCTCAGGCTAGCCGCCCAAGTATATACTTAGGGGATCAGGTGAGTTCGTACTTGAGCAGTTAACGTGATCATGGTCATATCATGGCCACACTGCTATTTTAGCATACCAGCTCAAGCAGAGCTAGTGAGTGTCTGTCTACCCGTGCTGGGAATCACCCTCCCTTCTCCTGTGTAGACAAAAACCAAAGACACAGCACAGACAACTGCACATGATTACATAGCACAGTACAGTTTGCAACACAGTTAGTTTTGTGATATTTCAAAGATACAGGGCTAGATTGTGCCTATTAGGCACAGATCCATGTTAAGAGGTTCTGTGGGGATATACAGGCCCTGCAGAAGCCCTAATGTCTTCTATAGCTCTTGGGGAGCTTAGCCACTATGTCACCTCTTAGGCATAATGCCATTAATGAATTAGTGCACACAAAATTTGGTGTATAGAAAAAATGTTATCATGGAGTCGGATTTTCCATTAAGCATGTCAAAATTACATGGACTCAACTGTATTTGAAAATCAGGGTATCCTTCCTATTTACCTATCAAGATCTGAGTTCAGGGTTCCAGTTTTCTCCTCTGAACACTGATGATGTCAAGAGCAGCCAAAGCTGCAGTCCTTCCACTATATTGGATGGCTGTGATGTCCTTAACTTTAGCAGGGGATCATGAAACCCTAGCTCTCGGCAGGTAAGGCAGAGGAAACTGATTCAGATATTTTGCTTAAAAATAGAAATGTATTTGAAATGTGTAAGCATACGTTATGGAGCACAGGCAATGACTCCATAGTTAGATTCTTCTGAAACAGTTGCTATGATACATTGATTGTTATTGAAATATTGCCAGTTACTATTTGAAAATAATTAATACTAGCAGAAATATTGGAAATTAACAATACGACTTTCTGAGAATACCAGATCATCGCCATTATGTACTCTGTTGGCTTCTCCATGGCGTTTGTAATATCTGTCTTCCCAGCAATTGCTACAGTAGTTCATGGCCTTTATAATATAATCTCTGTCTGTTTCACTATGGGGATTGTAATAGCTGTAAATCCAGAAATAGCCCATTCATAAATACTATAAACTCTGTTGACTCCTTTGTGGAGTTTATAATAGCTAGGAGTATAAAATAGCTGCTTCATGACCATTACGAACTGTCATCTTGTCAGAGTAGTTTATATTAGCTATGATGCCTGAAACACAGTATTCATAGGGGTTATGAATCCATGCCCTTTTAAGGAGAGCTCCAGGGACCTGATTCTCTAACACTTTACTTGCATAACTAGTCTTGCTAAAATCAATGGGGCTATTTGTATGACAACTTCTTCTTTGTATGGCTGATGCAGATGTAGAGCAACAACTGTAATTTTACCTTTAGGTGGTTAAGCCAGATAATTGTGTCAGGAGTAGGGGACTGTATTGCTGTGATGCCACCTTCATAGTTGTGAATTGGGCATTGAGTCGTTAAATGTTCCAGGGTCTGTTCTGGGTGACCACAGTTGCATACTGGAGAGTCTTTAATTTTCCATTTGTGCATCAAGTACTCACATCTGCCTTGGTTTCTGTGGATGTGGTTTAGAGTTGCCCATAAGTGTCATGGAAGATAGAAGCCAGGGATCTTCTGCATTAGGTCTTTCACAAGGTGTTTTGTTTGTGACTCTTTGTGAACTCCATTCGGCTTTCCAAGCTTCATCAGGGTTGAAGTCACATTGTCGAAGGTTAAGTGCATAGGTCCAAAAGTGCTTGTGCGACTTCAAGCGGTGGTGAGGGATATTGCTGAGATCCTGTTGTATGGGGAGACATTCGTTTTCCTCAATTCACGGGAGTTCCCGGAGGATTGTGGCATTGTGGCAAATGGGTAGGGGAGCCATGAGCGACAGCACAGGCAGCCAGGGTGTTGGGGGTCAACTTGAGGGTTCCAGTGAATGACTAAGGACTACTAAGGTGAGTAAAGGAGGATCCAGGATCAGGCTAAGATATTGATGAAAAACATGAGTTATAAAAACTTATCACTACAAAAAGTAATTTTCCCTCTGTTGATATTCAGCCCTTCTTGTCAACTGTTGGAAATGGGCCAAATCCACCCTAATTGAATCGGCCTCGTTAGCACTGACCCCCCACTCGGTAAGGCAACTCCCATCTTTTCATGTTCTGTGTATTTATACCTACCTACTGTATTTTCCACTCCATGCATCCGATGAAGTGGGTTATAGCCCGCGAAAGCTTATTCCCAAATAAATTCGTTAGTCTCTAAGGTGTCACAAGGACTCCTCGTTGTTTTTGCTGATACAGACTAACACGGCTACCCCTCTGAAACCTGTCATTGGAGCTTTTGTTACTGTTTTATTTACTGTGTGACAGACAGAGAACACCTACCCCACATTGGTGAGCAATTACTCAATGCACGGTAGTCAGAGGGACTAATCATGTGAGTAACTGATGACCAGTGTGAATAAAAGAGTCACAAATTGGCCCATGAATTTACATACAATTGGTGGGGACACTTCCCTGTCCTGTATGGGAGTTTCAATCCCAACTTTGTTCCCATTGCTTTTCATCCAGGATAAGTAAGTCCAACATGTAAGGTTCCTTAGCAGCTTGATCTTTTGAAGAATTGTGTAGCAATCAGTATGTGGCACACTCCACATGGATGATATTTTGACCTGTGCTAGTTCAGAAGGGAGATCTCAAGTAAAGATTTGCTTAACAAAGTATTTTTTCTGTTGCATTTAGCACATAAAAGAAATGTCTGCTTTGGAGATACCTATAGAAATATCTATGTCAGAGATTATATTTAGTTTTCTAGTCTTGATATGACCCCTTTTAGGAATACATTTATAATTTCTGCCTAGTCTTTCAGATTACATTTTTTAAAATGAGGGTCATTTTATCTTGGGATAAATCCCACCACCCAGTTGAAAGTATATTTAGGCATTTGACTTTGAGGGGAAATGGATCAGCCCTTCAGTTATTTCCTGCTGTACTAGGATAGTTGTCCATGTAACTGGAATTGTAGAAATTTATACAGGTGTTTTGGGATTGTTATTATGTATCAGATTATCAAGATCCAGAGTTTTACAGTTATTTTCCTTGGTATTCTGCCAGATAAGTTTATTTGCTGGAGTTTCCTGAGAGCATAACCTAGCACCGAAGTATACTGCCTAGCTGTTAAATTTCCAGTTTGGTAAATGAATCCCTGCAGTTTCATTTTCCATTGTATTTTCATGAATCTGATCTGTCCTTTTGTCACTGACAGTCAAACTCTATGTACATTTTTCTTTATTGCATCAGTTGGGATAAGCATGGGTAAAATTTGAAAGAAATATAGTGTCCATGTGAAATGTATTTTGATTAACCTAGCTCTTCTAAAAAGAGAGAGAGAGGTAGGTTGTGCTATTTCTTGAAAACTTCCTATATATCTGTGGTATTGCTAGGTTGCATATATAGTATTTAATTGGCAAGTATAGAACTATATTCTGCCACTCATACTCACGTGGAGTATCACCTTACCCCAGGAATAACTTTGTTGAAATAAAAGGGGCTATCCATAGAGTAAAGAAAGTAAAGGTGGCAGAATCTAGTGAATAGTTATTAAGATCTGCATAGAGTTTTTCATCGTGGATTCACGAATGTTTGCAGACGTGGTATGAAATGGAATGAAATCAATTTGCCCATGTTTTTGGGACAGTTCCATTCCCAGATATTTAAATCATCAGTCATTACTACTTAGACTACAAGCGCTTCAGGGCAGGGATCATCTCTGTTATATATCTGTACAGTGCCTTGCACAAGAGTGCCCTGACCTTTAGATGCTACTGCAATGAAAATAATAAATAATAATAAGCAAGGTACCAGTAATTAAGCATGGTTTTCATTCAGTGGCATTGGTTCTGATTTATTTATGTTGATATAGAAGCCTGAGGTAATACCATGTTCTTGAAGAAGTGCATCTAGTGATTTAAGCGAGTCTTCAGCATTACTTAACTGGCGTACAATGTTGTCTGCAAAAAGGGGTCTATCTTGTTCTCTTTTTCATTGATCTTAATTCCAATTATAACTAGCTGTTTGCAGATAGCAATTGCTAGTGGTTCTACTAAGATGGCAAACAACAAAGGACACCCTTGCTTCAGTCCACATCACAGAGAAAAGTTTCTGTTGATTTCCTTTTGAAGTTTAATGAAGTGTATGGTGAAGTGTAGCAAACTCACATTGCAGAGGACGAATTTTGACCAAAATGAAGGGTCAGATTATGCCTGGCCCTAGCGCAGGTTCACTAAGGAAGGAAAGAATGCAATTTGAGACTTGATATTAAAATAGGGCTGTCAAGCGATTAAAAAAAGTAATCACGATTAATCGCATGATTAAAAAAGTAATCACGATTAATCGCACGATTAAATAATAATAGAATACCATTTGTTTAAATATTTTTGGATGTTTCCTACATTTTCAAATATATTCAAGTACAACACAGAATACAAAGTGTACAGTGCTCACTTTATATTTATTTTTATTACAAATATTTGCACTGTAAAAAACAAAAGAAATATTATTTTTCAATGCCCCAATACAAGTGCTGTAGTACAATCTCTTTATCATGAAAGTTGAACTTAAAAATGTAGAATTATGTACAAAAACCCCCCTGCATTCATAAATAAAACAGTGTAAAACTTTAGAGTCTGCAAGTCCAATCAGTGCTACTTCTTGTTCAGCCAATCGCTCAGACAAACAAGTTTGTTTATATTTGTAGAAGATAATGCTGCACGCTTCTTGTTTACATTGTCACCTGAAAGTGAGAACAGGCGTTCTTTTGGCACTGTTGTAACCGGCGTCGCAAGATATTTACATGCCAGATGCACTAAAGATTCATATGTCCCTTGATGCTTCAACCACCATTCCAGAGGATATGCGTCCATGCTGATGATGGATTCTTCTTGATAACGATCCAAAGTAGTGCAGACCAATGCATGTTCATTTTCATCATCTGTGTCAGATGTCACCAGCAGAAGGCTGATTTTCTTTTTTGGTGATTTGGGTTCTGTAGTTTCTGCATTAGTGTTGCTCTTTTAAGACTTCTGAAAGCATGTTCCACACCTCATCCCCCTCAGATTTTGGAAGGCACTTCAGGTTCTTAAACCTTGGGTCGAGTGCTGTAGCTATCTTTAGAAATTTCACATCGGTATCTTCTTTGCATTTTGTCATATTTTCAGTGAAAGTATTCTTAAAATGAACAACATGTGCTGGGTCACCATCCGAGACTGCTATAACATGAAATATATGGCGGAATGTGCGTAAAACAGAGCAGAAGACGTACAGTTCTCCCCTCAAGGAGTTCAGTCACAAATTTAATGAAAGCATTATTTTTTTAATGAACATCATCAGTATGGAAGCCCTCTGGAATGATGGCCGAAGCATGAAGAGGCATATGAATCTTTAGCTCATCTGGCACGTAAATATCTTGCACACCAGCTACAACAGTGCCATGCAAATGTTCTCACTTGCAGGTGACATTTTAATTAAGAAGTGGGCAGCATTATCAACCATAAATGTAAACAAACTTGTTTCTCTTAGTGATTGGCTGAACAAGAAGTAGGACTGAGTGGACTTGTAGGCGCTAAAGTTTTATATTGTTTTGTTTTTGAATGCAGTTATGTAACAAAAAAAACTACGTTTGTAAGTTGCACTTTCATGATCAAGAGATTGCACTACAGTACTTGTCTGAGGTGAATTGAAAAATACTATTTCTTCTGTTATTTTTACAGTGCAAATATTTGTCATAAAAAATATAAAGTGAGCACTGGGCACTTTGTAGTCTATGTTGTAATTGAAATAGATATATTGGAAAATGTAGAAAACATCAAAAACTATTTAATAAATTTCAATTGGTATTCTATTGTTTAACAGTGCGATTAATCACGATTAATTTTTTTTTAGTTAATCGCGTGAGTTAACTGTGATTAATTGACAGCCCTAATTCATTTTCAGTACTGCAGGAGGAAAAGAACACAAGAACCTCAAAGAACAAATAAGAGATGCTCTATGAATGCCAGCAGAATCATTGTGGACACCTTGAGTAGGCCATTTACACGAGTGCAAGGTGAGGGGAAGTGGGTGTAAATGCAGCTATTCTTGTCTGGTAGCATTTTTATACTCACTTTGGACTGATGTAAATGACTGCAGCTGGTGCAGCGCAATGGTGCATTAGGCCCTTCTCCCTTGTAGATATTGGACTGAGTGGGAGAGGGTTACATGATACAATACTAGTAGGAGAGTGAGCATGCCCAGTGAGATCTTCAAGGCTTGATTCTCCATTGTCCAGCACCTTGTGTAGCTATTTGCTCCTGTGCCATTCTGATCATACACCCACTTTGCACTTCCTTTGCACTGAAATAAACAGCTATACGTGATGCAGAGCAATGGAGAATCAGGCTATACGAGTTTCCAGAAGTCTGAGCTGAATCAGAATGAGTTGAATGCGAGTTAGTAAGAGTATTTTGCCTTCTCTCCTGAAAATCACAATTCCTGAGTGCTTACTAAACAATGCAGTAAAACAGCATGCAGCTCAATGAATGTGTAGAATAAAAGACGCATCTGGCCTAATTCTCCTCACATTTTATACCAGTTCTATACCAGTGCAATTCACTGGCTTCAATGGAGATACTCCTGATTTACATTGGTGTGAACAGAGAATCATGTCCATTGTCTGCAATATATGTATTATTTTTCAAATGTAGCAAACTAAGTTACATTTTTCAATAAAATATTTATTAACTTTTTCCATCAATGAGATAATAAATTAATCGGCTTTTAAAGCAAAACAATTGCCAACTGATGCAAAACATTTCACAAATTTAAGAAGTAGTTAGATAAAGAACAGTTCAGCCACATAAAGATGCATTACCTATAAAAATAGCCATATTACAAGGATTAGGGGGCTAATTTGGTTCCTCATATGCAAAGCTCTAATTTGAAGCAAGGAAATCAAATTAGTCTTAATTAAAGTCTTGTTTGACATGACCATTTAAACTTGTGCTCCTTTTTAATAGGGTTGATTTTGCAGATGTTGTGCCACATATTTACTAGACTAATATGTTCTCTTTCCAAATTTACTTTTACATGTGAGATGTTTTGGATCAGATTTTATTTCCTCTCTTTTAAATAAAATCTTTAACTGGAAAGGATTGGCAAATCGTATTTGTGGAAGGAAATGTGAATGGTTTAAATGACAAACAGAGATCTTTATAGGCTTAAAAAAGTGTCTTTGTGGCAACTAGTATAGCTTCTTTTGAGATAGGACAGTTTAAGAATAACTCCTTATGCGTAAATGAATAGCATCTCATGGGATGTCTGAACAGCAAACCTTCTTTCCATTAAAAATAAATCTTTCTACAAACATTGTCTCGGTTTCCTCTATGCATTGAATTTGCTTTTTTCACCTGTTCGATGCCTTGATGTACAAATGTCTTGTATTGGCTAGTGTGCTAATTTGCGTCCCAGCTTGCACAGAGACGTCTCAGAAGGAACCCACTGAAAGCGTCTTTTTTTTTCCCTCTCTCTCTCTGCCTTTTTGTCCCCAATTGAATAAAGTCCTACAGCAAGAAATAAGGATCTTTTTCATAGGTTGTAACATTGAAAAATCACCAAAGTACTCTCCAATATAGCTCGAATTAGACAGGAAAGCAGAGGCTTTTGTCTCCAGTAGATCATGTGAAAATATTTACTAGAGAAGATAATGTTACCCAGGGGAAGCTGACAACAACTTAAACATGAAATGCAACCATCAGGAGACTGTAGACTGTCACATCAAGCTGGTGACATGAAAGCCTCGGTCATGCTGTTTAAGAGAACTAGACTTTGTATTTGAATTGGGTCATCAGAAGTTTCCCTTTGACCTCGACTGTTTCTAACCGCAAGGACTGCCTGCTAACATTTGTAGTTTAATTGTCAATGGCCAATAAGCATGACTCTGCAAGCATCTGTTCTTTCTTTCTTTCTTTCTTTCTTTCTTTCTTTCTTTCTTTCTTTCTCTCTTTCGCCTTGGATGGCTAGAGCAGTGGCAAAAGCTATATGTGGCTGTGCAGGCAGATGCTGTGGAGCAACAGAAATGCCCAATAGTCCTGTTCTCCTCCTACTTAGATACCACTTCACAGATTGCATAAACTATTCATTTTAAACACGAGATTACATAACTGTGCATAAACGTTAATCTTCACAATTCCCCAGGGAGGTATGTATCATTGTCTCCATTTTTTATCAGAACGTGTCTATTGGATACTGAACTTAGATCATCTCTAAATCCAGGACTAGCACATTAACCCATCTTTCTTCAGGCTATTATTAGCAAAGTATGACATACAACTTTTACTTATAGCAGGTGGAGTTGTGGGTGGTATACATTTTTATTGGTTTGTTTACTTTGATGAGGAACCTTATCATCATCATCATCTTCTTCTTCTGCTAGCAATACTGAATGTAAACCTCCTTGATTATTTAATTTCAGCACTTTCTATGATTATCATGATCATTTATTTCCATAGTTGTGCAGGCATACACAGTGCTTTACAGAAATGGAAATACATAAAGCAAAGAACAAAAAATAAAACCTGTGCCCCCCACATTTTTCCCTTTGTCCTCCATTAAATAAAGCCCTGTAACAAGAAATAAGGATCTTTTTCAGAGATATGCCAGAGTGGCAAAATTCAACATCCCAAAGCTCAGTGTGTACAGATCTAGGGGTTTGGCTCAAACTATAAATTGGGAGCCAGCTATGCAATTCTAACTCTGCTCTGGGCTTTGAGTCTCCCTAGGGTGACCAGATGTCCCAATTTTATAGGGACAGTCCTGATTTTTGGGTCTTTTTCTTATATAAGCTCCTATTACCCCCCACTCCCTGTCACGATTTTTCACATTTGCTGTCTGGTCACCCTAAGTCTCCCAAAGTTCAGGGTTGTTTAAGTATGATGTATGGGTTGGGACACTCTGTACTTTGTTATTCACATGTTGCAGAGGTACACAGATAACATGGAAGTTTAACCAAATAGAAATTGGACGCAACAACTGAGAGAGAATGATACGTTTTTTTCCCTATTGCAGTAAAATGAGCAGTTCATGTAAATACATTTTAGTAGACATCCCATTACCCCCAGCAACTTTCCATCCCACCACCATTACTCTTCGTCTACCACTACATCAACTATAGGGAAGACTCGGTATTCACTGTTATCTCCCTCAGTACACACACACAGCACAAACTGCAACTGCAAGTCAGTTTCACTCAGATATACTCCCTTATCAGCTAGTTAAAATCATTTGATCAACAGAACAACATTTTTAACTCCTGAGTTTTAACAAAAATGGGGGGAGGGAATAGAGTTTTTCATGGTCACTTTGTCATTGAAAAGGAAAAATAATTACCGGAAAAATAATATTTTCACTGACAGTTCAGGGTAATTAGTTTCCCAGGGAGAAGGCGTTGGTAGCAAGGGGCTTTACACAGGGAGTCTTTGTCGTTTTATGGATGCTCATCTGTCAACTGTCAGGTTGTTTCAAAGGAGCTCTGGCCATAATGTTTTCCCTCTGCACCTTTCCCATCGTGGTGGCCCAAATTTGCCTGAATAACCATTCGTCTTCCTGTTTGCCTAGTCTGGGCACTTACAATAAGCTGGGATGGAGCGGCGCTGCTGGAGCTGCATAGCATGGGGGTTTGTTGGGGAGAGTGTTTAACATTTTATAATGGCTTTGATGCAGAAGGATGTTCTGGTTGGATAAACTTTATTTTTCTGGACAAAGTACGCTTGGCAAATTAAAGACAGGCTCCTTAACTTGCAAAACTAAGGATGGATCCGTACTTTTTCCTGTAGGGAAGAACTTCCCCTCAGCCCAAATACATTGATAAGAAATCTACTGCATTTTTAGTACACTGCGTTTGTTCCTATAAACCCCATAACTCTTATGCACTCATTCATTATATGTCTATCTCTTTTTAGATAGATATTCTCAGACAAAAATCTTTGTTAAACTGGAGTTAAAGTTGTAAAACCATATTAAGGCCAAAGTTTTCAAAACTGGATGCCTTAAATTAGACAGCTAACTAGGCGTCCTGATTGTCAGACATGCTGATTTCAGTGGGAGTTATAGATAAAATCAGACCACTTATTTAGGTGGCTAGATATGGATGTAAGTCCCTAATTGTAGACATCTAAGTCCAAAAAATTTGGCCAAATAATTTATTGGGGGGGGGGAGTATTAGTTATTTAGGGTTAAAATATGCAAATATCTGAATTCCAGGAAATTCAGAGTTAAAATCTTAACTCTGTCTTCCTGTCCCTGTCTGCTCTGCAGGTTCAAGACATGAATTATCAGTAGCTGAGAAGTCAGGATGTAGTCCTAAATGATCTGGGCCCTGGTTATGTGATTGCCATTGTGGCAATTAGAGTCAGCTGGGAAGTGCTTGTGATCAGAACTTAAGTTCATGTCTAGTAATAGCAGGACTTTTCAATTGAGTGATTTCCCACCTTTACAATTCACTCCCATAAAATGTTAATAGAAAAAAAATGCACCCTCTTTAGAAGTTCATTGGAGTCCCATTTCAGTGACCATCAGCTGAGATATTTGTATTTAATTTGGAACAAGCAGTTTTGTTGTGTTTCTGATCTTTATATCTTATTATCTGATTTTGAACGCCTCATTGCCATAGTGGTAGGTACCGTAGAAATTAATGAATTAGTCGTTTTACATTCTGCATACTTTCCTACTCAGCCCAAAACCTGGAAGGCTGCAGACCTCTTAAGATATCCACCATGGTTTATGGAGGAAAGTACATGTAGCCTAACCAGTAGAAAAACAGTAATAGTAAACAGTGAAGGATACAATCCCCCATTCTGGAATGCATCCTAAGCACATGCCTACCTTAAAGAATATGAGTAGCTCCACTGAAGGATTATATTGCGCTCTCTCTCTCATCTTGGGTGGGAAATCTTTCTTTGCAGATTTTATGTTTGTCTAGAGGGCCCTGGATTGCTGGGTAGGACCTGCCATGCCACGTGTTCTCTTGACCTCTGCTAGTACATTCCGCTCCTCCTGCTGTCGCTGATTTCTGGCACTTCACTCAGCTTCTCTGCAGAGCACTGGCTGTGACCATGATCACAGGAAGTAGTGCTGTACAGAGGAACTTACCCACTCAGGTCCCCAGTTCAGCAAAGCCCTTAGACATGTGCTCAAGGAGTGCATGAGTAGTCCCATGGACTTCAAAGGGAAAAGCCTCATGCTTAACTGCTTTGTTGGACTGAGTACTTGTATTTTTTTCAGTGGGTCTACTCATATGAGGAGAATCAGAGAATCGTAAAACCATAGGTTTATAAGGGACCGCAAGGGGTATCTAGTCTAACTCCCTGCGAAGATGCAGGATTTGTTGTGTCTAAACCATCCAAGACAGATGGCTATCCAGCCTCCTTTTGAAATCCTCCAGTAAGTCCTCACCTAAGTGAATTAGGGTTCAGTAATCTGGCTCAAAGTATCTTTCCACTAAAATTTGGAGTGGATCACAACAAAAACTATGATTCATCCAGTTTGAAAAGATACAAGAGAGAAAACAAAATAATTTTACTAATTAATAATAATGGCATGACTGATAGTTGACATTATTTTAATATGGCAAGTAATTTTTATAGTTTGCTTTTTTTTTTGGACATATCCCCTAATTTGGATCAATTGAATAAATAAACTACACAGAGACCCCCAAAAGGACAAATTCACAGCTCTATGGATTTTATTGGGTGGCACTAAACAAATATAAAAATTAAGGCCAACTACTACCAGCTCTTTTCAATTTCCACTTTGGTCACTCAGTGATACTTAACAGTAACTGCAAATGCTCCCTTGATGGAGTCAGATTGCTTCTTTATTAATTCCATTCATAAATACACACTGGGTGTCCAGGGGAGCACTTGAAACCCTGATAATCAAAAGCTTATTGTGTGTTTGAGGCGCTTGAAAAGGAAATTGAAGTAAATACCAAGGGAGAATGGAATAAAGTTGGAGTTTTTCCTTCTAAACCAGCAGGAGGTCGTCTAAAGTATAATGTTATGCACAACTTGTAGCTTTAGGGCTGGAGTTTGTGTGTGTGTGCAATTACAGTCGTAAAGTCACTGTTCTATGCATAATTAATTTGGCACTCCACAGATGGTAGAATCCCAGTACAGCATTAACATCTATATTATGGGCTGATGTGTATGTTTGATGTTTTGAAGACTAATAGCTTTAGCTCAGGTCAGTATTCAACTCAGTAGAACAAAATACTGAAAAGCAAAACAAGCTTGTACAACATAGAGATAAGGAGCAGCTCTGATGACTTGAGCAGGGCAGGATATTCCTCTTCTGCTCTGTCCTGTAAAGGAAGAAGCACTAGGTTTTTGGAAAAAGAAAAGGAGTACTTGTGTTTTTTTAAAAACACAATTTCTTTGAAGACATTAGAAATATGCAACATTAGTGTGCTACTCTTGTTATAAAACTTGTGTGTGTGTGAGAGAGAGAGAGAGACCTTCAATTAGTATAAAATCACTGTGGTTCCTTTGACTTCAGTGGTGCTTTGTCAGTTTACTCCAGCTGAAGATCTAGAGAGAGTACACCCACTGCACACTACTTAAAAGAAATGCATTCCTGCTTTAGAACTGGTGTTACCTGTACCCATATGAATGGATTAAAAGATAAATAAATGAAGTCTGAATGCCACAGTATAAATAACATGGCATATATTGATTGTATATGATTTGAACTGTAGCAAAGTGTTTGTAAAAATGATCACAGTCTGTTTGGCAAAGAGAATGGATACAAAATGATGGCTGTTCGCTATAGTTTTTGGTGGACCTACCACCTCCATTTCTGCTGCAGTTTAAGGCAGTGTTGCATTTCCAACTAGAAAAGGAATGAACTGTTGTTGCCATAAGCTTCTCTCTGATATAGAGCTATCCTTGATACAAAAACAGTGTACTCTGACTCTTAAATTCACCCATGTCTCTGTACCACACACAAATTCTTGGCTCAGCACACTTCTCAACTGTCCCTCATTTTAAAGGATGGCGCAAATGGATCCCCAGTGCCATTCCATGCAAACTTAGAGCCAAATCCTGTAGTCCTCTTAGAAGGGCTGATCTGTAGCCTCTTATTTATATGAGCTGATTTAATGGGACTCCAGTAAAACTCCCATTTGTGTCAAATGGAGTGAGTAAAGACTGGAAGATTTGGCCTCTAGTGTTTTTATAATGTTGCTATGAAGAATTATTTCCACTAAAATGCTGACTGATGAAACTGTAGCAGAAAATGTTTATGATAAAAGAATTAATCACACACCATTTTAATCTTCCTTTTTTTTTATGTTGTGTCTCATATTTTGGCTCTTTCGTCTCTCACATTTGAATGTTGGCAAGTTAATAGATACTGCGGTGAATACAGATGTGGAATACATTGTGCTGTACAGTATATTACACATTGATAAGTGGGAGCAACTTACACAGTAAGTGTCTGATTGTTCTCCACCTTGAACCTCATGTGGCCATTTCCATGACTACCCAAGGCACCAAGGCACCGAAGAATCCCAGATGAGGAGCTCTGGGAAATGCTGAGAATTGGAAATAACAACGCCACTGAGATAAACAATTACATTGACCTTGGGGAGGAAACAAAATTGACTGAGTAATGTTAGGTCTCTCCCAGGACCCCCATGTCTGAGTCTTTGCAACTTCAAGGACTGAACAGCTCCTATTATGGGCAGTATAGGCCCCTTCTTACTCACTCTGATCTGGAGAAATACAAAGTTGGAGTTGATTTCTTTTTCCTCTAGCTTACCTAAATATGACCATCTGAACACACTGTTTTATTTTCCTCATCAAAACAGACTAATAAAATAGGGAGAGCTCAAGCTCCTAAATCACTGGACTAGTAATAACCATATCAACGGGGTTATGTGTGTGCATAAGGCAAGTAGGATATACCCAAAGTTATTTGACAGTAAAAAACAAAGACCTACCCCTAGTTATTTATTTTGAGGGAAAGAGCAGCAAAGAAAAGCAATGATTTGGCTCAAAGGCCTTATTACAGATAAACTGGGACTGAAAAGGTGATATCCTGGGTCTCTGGTGAAGTTTATCATCTTCTTTGCAATATCCTGCTTCATCCTTGCCATGCTGTTTTATTCCTGTTTCTTTTCGTTTTCTGAATGTATCAGGTTGTCCCTGATGGTCAGTCCTCCAGACATTCCTGTAAGGGACCCAAATCTGTGACCCTTGCATCAACATCAGTGGGACTGCTTTCCCAGGAAGATACTACTGTTGCCCCTTTTTCCCCCTGAAAATTGTTCCACATTGCCAGAGTCCTGCACTCACATGGAGTCCCAGTGAAACCAAGGGGTCTCTACAAGGGTTGCAGGGATCCATCTGCATAGAACAGATTTCCGGATCAGAGCTTAAATTCAACCTAGCACAGGCGAGAAGTGATGGTGGACAATAGCCTGGAAAGGTAACAAAAGGACAGGAGTTGCAACATTTACAAACACATGAATTGCTTTTACCATATGCATCCTGTTTTTTAAAAACAGTTTTAATATTTCCCTAGGGCCTGGAGACAAACATATGGAGATGTGTGTGGTTATTTGTGAGGCCATGATACTTTTGGCATTTCCTCTTGATATTGCATCAGACAGAATTTTCTCATGGCTTATGAGTTTATAAAATAAAAAATGGGGAAAGGCAGTAAATCATTCAGGATCAGACAAGAGAACTTTAAAAAAAAAAAAAAAAAAAAAAGGACCCACCAAAACAATAGATATTTAAGCAGAAAGTGTTCCAGCTCCTTCTGACAAAGACCCTCCAGAGGATTACAATACAGTCAATGTTGCTTTAATTAAATTTAATGCTGTGTGAAATGCACTCGGAGAAACTTTGATGAATGACTGGGGCAATTCACGCAGCTCACTAAAGGGCATCCAGCCCTTGCAGGGGTGTCAAGCCACGATGAATTGGTTAGTACAGGCATGTTTATAGACTGCCTAAGGAACCTTGTATCTGTGTGGTAATGTCAGAGATAATGTTATGATTCGCTGGACCTTGGGGGGCTTTGATGACACGGTTAATGAGATGTCCCAGGGAGTGTCCCAGCAGGTTACTCTCAGACCTCCCACATCAAACGAAGCAGCTTTGCTTCTTCAGAGCCTGCCGTCCTCCAAATCCCTCAGCTGGGCTTTTCTTTCCATAGGGCCACCTTTTTTTTTTTTTGGTCCTTAGTCAACATTAATTTTGTCTGGCAGCTGAAATGCAAAAGTTGTTAGTTTTTAATTTGGTTTCTCTTTGACCTGCCTATACAATGGCTTTCTAGTATTTTACAGACAGGGAAAAAAGAGGATAAAGCAACGGAGGAAAAATGAGGAAACAAAAACTTTTTAAAAAGCAGAGGAATGTTTCCTTCACACAGACCTTGGTTGCAAAGCAATGAGCTGTGATAGTGGAACTGAGTCTTTTATCTCTTCACCCAAAGAAGCAAAGAAGAAAAACCCAATGAATGAATTGATAAATACAAGTCTGTGCTGAAGTTTGTTTTAAAGGGTTTATTGTTGAGCTATAATAAAGGTTGTTGTTTAGCAATTTCTTTTTGTAGAGGAAAAAAACTCACTATAGGTTTGGTTAAAAGTGAGGTTAAATGGTAAGTAAACATTCTTATAATAATACATCTATCTCTGCAAAATTCCCAGGGCAGGAAACGGACTTGAAGTATTACATCATTAAAGAGGGATGTACATCAAAGTGAACACAAGATCATCTCAAATGACCTTTCTCAAATTTAAAAACTGTATATTTTGGTATCTTTGAAGTTCTGCAAAAATGTTTTGGGCTGATAATGGCTCACAGATTTGACAGATCTGTGAATGGCATCAGCCATTGGAAACACCCTCATTTGGACTATGTAACTGATTAAGGCAAGAAGTCCTATGATCCTTTAGACAGAGAAACAATATTTGAGAAAAATTAAGATGGACACCACTGAAATTACATCTACAATATTGTAACTGTGCACAAGAACATCCTGAGACATACCCAGTGGGGTGCAGTGATCTGTATTCTGATGTGCAATGCTTTATGGGCATGATACATTTCTTTTGACTGATTATTTTATCATTGGTGTACAGCAATATGACTATCTAATTATCACAGGCAATAGCCAAGACACTAACAAAAAATGGGCTGGATTCTCATTTACAGAAAGGCTACATGGCATAGCTAAGGCAGTGTAAAGGGGCCGTCAAGTGGGCATAATTTATATTTATACTTACTTGAAGGCCCTTTACACTGCTAGAGCAGTGTAAAGTGGCTTTAGTGAATTAGCAACAAAATCTTAGGGTTAGATCCTCAGCCAGATCTGATCCAAAGCCCACTGAAATCAGTGGAAGTCTTTCCATTGACTCTAACAAGCTTTGGATCGGGTTCGTGGTGTAAACCAGTGTAGCCCCACTGACGGCAATGCAGGTATGCTGATTTATGCTAGTACTGTGTATTAAGGTCGTATGCAGTGTAATTGTAGTCATGTTGGTCCCAGGATATTAGAGAGACAAAGCTGGTGAGGTACTGTCTTTTATTGGACCAACTTCCAATAAAAGATAGTACCTCTCCCCACTTGTCTCTGTATTAAGGCCGCACAGCTTTTCATGAATTTTTATTTCCATTTTTCACTGAAATTGAGTTTTTTACAAATTGGGAAATATAAAGCTTGGAATTTATATTGCAATATGGTTTCAGTCCCATCACACATCATAGAATCATAGAATATCAGGATTGGAAGGGACCTCAGGAGGTCATCTAGTCCAACCTCCTGCTCAAAGCAGGACCAATCCCCAACTAAATCATCCCAGCCAGGGCTTTGTCAAGCCTGACCTTAAAAATATCTAAGGAAGGAGATTCCACCACCTCCCTAGGTAACGCATTCCAGTGTTTCACCACCCTCCTATTGAAAAGGTTTTTCCTAATATCCAACCGAAACCTCCCCCACTGCAACTTGAGACCATTACTCCTTGTTCTGTCATCAGCTACCACTGAGAACAGTCTAGATCCATCCTCTTTGGAACCCCCTTTCAGGTAGTTGAAAGCAGCTATCAAATCCCCCCTCATTCTTCTCTTCCGCAGACTAAACAATCCCAGTTCCCTCAGCCTCTCCTCATAAGTCATGTGTTCCAGTCCCGTAATCATTTTTGTTGCCCTCCATTGGATGTTTTCCAATTTTTCCACATCCTTCTTGTAGTGTGGGGCCCAAAACTGGACACAGTACTCTGGATGAGGCCTCATCAATGTTGAATAGAGGGGAACGATCACGTCCCTCGATCTGCTGGCAATGCCCCTACGTATACATCCCAAAATGGCATTGGCCTTCTTGGCAACAAGGGCACTCTGTTGACTCATATCCAGCTTCTCGTCCGCTGTAACCCCTAGGTCCTTTTCTACAGAACTGCTGCCGAGCCATTCGGTCCCTAGTCTGTAGCAGTGCATGGGGTTCTTCCGTCCTAAGTGCAGGACTCTGCACTTGTCCTTGCTGAACCTCATCAGATTTCTTTTGGCCCAATCCTCTAATTTGTCTAGGTCCCTCTGTATCCTATCCCTATCCTCCAGCATATCTACCTCTCCTCCCATATGGATGTACATTTTATGGTGTATATATATTAAAAACACTTAGAAGGGATACATAAGATAGATGTTTAGAAACAGCCACAAAACAGGAAACAGAAAATACTATGGGCCAGACTGACTTGGACGATATGCTCCCAAGCAAGAGAGTGGGGGGGGGGTGGTCAGACTGTGCCACTCCTTTTATACCCCTGCACATGCTATCTGGAACCTTGAATTTGAGCTTTCAGAAGTAAGAAGGCACAGCACACCTTCTTACTCCCTTGAGCAACTGGGCTGGGGAAGAACAAGGAGGGGCAGGAAGTGGGAGGTACCTTTCTGTTGTCTCTGTAGAAGTGCACTCAGCTTTAGTTGTACAATTAATACAAATGCACAAGGACTTCCTATTTCATAGATAACTGATATTTTGTTTAAACAAACTGCACCAGTTCTTCCATCAATTCAGCAAAGTGGCAGAAGAGGCAACCCCAGCCAGCTGGAGTGAGATGGACCAAATAAAGGATTGTGTAACCCCTCCCTACCAGGAGGAAAATGGACTGGAAGGTCCCAGCCCACTCCCTTCTCTCTGTATCTGTGTAGTCAAAACCAACTATCCAAGCAGAAACATTTAAAGTTAAATGGCATTTATTTAATATGTTACTCACTGCTGGCCAATATTGTTATAATGAAGTAGAAACTAGATCACAGAAGAAGCAAATGCCAGATTTGTTTTGTCTTGTAGGAAAAGACAAAGTAAGCTGTCTTGTAGGAAAAAAAATCAACAGAAGAGCAGGCTGGAGTGTTTTCCAAGACTCTAATCTATTTTTAAATAGGTGTCTTTCTAAAATGTAGCAGCAACAACAATCTCTGCTATCGTTAATGGGCTGTCAGTGCTTTCATTATTTGAATGACTGCTTTCTGAATCAGAAGTTAAAGACATCATGTCATTGTCACTGAGTCAATGGCAGTAAATCTAACAAAGGACCTTGACGTCATTGGGAGCAACAGTCTCTGGCAGTTTCAAACAAGATAGCAAGGTCAGCAAAGAGTCAAAGATGGCTAACGGTGTCATGGCCTCACCAACATAGCCAAGCAGGCTATGTGAGGCAAGCCTATAGTATAAGAAAAGACTCGCTATATGGTGGACTCATGGCGATAATAAGCATGTCTTAGTTCTTATATAGTAGAAGCATCTGTTACTTGAAACCTCCAAAATAGATTTTTTGTACAGTATTGTTTTAAAAATTAAATGTAAAATCAACGAGCCAGAACCTCCCAACACACTCGAGGAGTGCACCAATAGCTCACCTAGGAGAAACTTGCTGTGCTATTGCTATGTTACAAACCCAATAGAATGTTTAGACTGAAATCCTGATACAAGAGTGGTTACTGTCCTGTGGCCCTGTCAAGGTTCCTTCCCCACTCTGAACTCTAGGGTACAGATGTGGGGACCTGCATGAAAAACCCCCTAAGCTTATTCTTACCAGCTTTAGTTAAAAACTTCCTCAAGGTACAAACTTTCCCTTGTCCTTGAACCTTATGCTGCTACCACCAAGCGTTTTAAACAAAGAACAGGGAAAGAGCCCACTTGGAGATGTCTTCCCCCAAAATATCCACCCAAGCCCTACTCCCCCTTTCCTGGGGAAGGCTTCATAAAAATCCTCACCAATTTGTACAGGTGAATACAGACCCAAACCCTTGGATCTTAAGAACAATGAAAAAACAATCAGGTTCTTAAAAGAAGAATTTTAATTAAAGAAAAGATAAAAGAATCACCTTTGTAAAATCAGGATGGTAAATACCTTACAGGGTAATCAGATTCAAAACATAGAGAATTCCTCTCGGCAAAACCTTAAGTTACAAAAAGACACAAAAACAGGAATATACATTCCCTTCAACACAGCTATTTTACCAGCCATTAAACAAAAGAAATCTAACGCATTTCTAGCTAGATTGCTTACTAACTTTTTACAGGAGTTCTGAGCTGCATTCCTGATCTGTTCCAGGCAAAAGCATCACACAGACAGACAGACCCTTTGTGTCGTCGTCCCCAGCTTTGAAAGTATCTTGTCTCCCCATTGGTCATTTTGGTCAGGTGCCAGCAAGGTTATCTTGGCTTCTTAACCCTTTATAGGTGAAAGGGTTTTGCCTGGCCAGGAAGTATTTAAAGGTGGTTACCCTTCCCTTTATATTTATGACAGGCCCAGTCTCACAAGCCTTTAATACACAGAGCTCCCGGTGACTTCAGTGGGAGTACCACACACTGAGGTCCTGCAGAACTTGGACCTAGCCCTTTAAATATTTGGAGACCAATGCTGTAAGCACCAACTCCTTGACAATATGCGATTCAATTTTTAACACATAAAGAGGCAATTTTTTTCTTTAGATATTATTTTCATGGTACATAATTGATATGAAGACCTTCAGTTGAGGCATTGCCTGGTATATAATGACTGATTAGCTTAAGGGCCTTCGTCTTCACCTTGGTTCTTAGACTCTTCCAGCCAGTCATTAATTACCAGAAAAATCTCAGGTTTCAGAGTAGCAGCCGTGTTAGTTTGTATTCGCAAAAAGAAAAGGAGGACTTGTGGCACCTTAGAGACTAACCAATTTATTTGAGCATAAGCTTTCGTGAGCTACAGCTCACTTCATCAGATGCATTCGATGCATCCGATGAAGTGAGCTATAGCTCACGAAAGCTTATGCTCAGATAAATTGGTTAGTCTCTAAGGTGCCACAAGAAAATCTCTAAACTGGAGGTCATTATTGTTTGAAAACAGAGTGCCTGGTCTGCAAAGGCCAGTGGACACTGCATAAGCACAACCAGAAGAAAAGTGGCCAGAGATGGCTAGCAGAGAAATCGTCGCTGCGCAGGGGAACTCTAAGCTGGCCAGGATAGGGAAGGGAAGGAGCATAGCAGAGTAAAGCTTCACTGCTGTTCCTACAGGACCCAGTCATAGACCAGGACCGCATTGTGGTAGGCAATGCTGAAACACAGAACAAAAAGACAGCAGTTGCCCCTGTTTACAATCTAGGTATGTGCTATGCTCTATCCTCAACATGAGTAAGTGAAGACGGCCCCTGTGCAGCCCCAGATGGTACCGCAACTGCGTGACCCTGAATCAGAGAGCCACAGCTAGCACACCTGCAGGCACCACAATCCATTACATCCAAGTAGAGAATCATGGCTAGATTATCTTCAGCTCATACACTGCAAAGGCTTCATTAAACAACTGTGTCTTAAACAAGTTATTTTTTGACACTTGCTCAAGCAGCCATCTCTTGGTGCTGATAATCTTGCCAATTATTATCCTGTCTTCAGTCTCCCTTTTTTAAGGGGAACATCCCTGATAAGGTTGTGGCAATGCACTTATGGCAAAACCTGGAGTCCTCAGACTAACTTGACTGGTCTTGCCTGTTTGGTTTTAGGCCTGGGTATGCTCTGATCTCATTGATCAATGACCTCCCCCTGGCAATGGACAAAGGTTAAACGGCCACACCAGTTTTATTAGATCTGTCAGCTGCCTTAATCCTATTGGCTATTGTATTGTTGGCAAATTTGCAGATCTTAGCAGCGATAGATGGAGCTGCTTTCAAGTGGCTCCACTCATTTTACTCTGAGAGAACCTAGAGACAATAATGGATAATTGCATCCTAACACCAACTGTTCTGTCATGGGCCTTGACAGAGGTCTGTTCTTCTTGTTGAATGTGAATGTATGATTATTAAGGGAGATACTGGAGCAGTATAGGCTGTGGTTCCTCCCATATGTATGCCCACATGTGTCTATATCACCCAGAGAGCATGGCTGGTCAGCTAGTGTCTAGTAGGAGTTTGAATGAGGGATAGCTACTTGAGTGGCAACCAAATTAAGAGTACTGTGATGTTAGTAAGAGGAAGCAACTGAAGGAACTAGTGGTGATGATATCTGCCCCCTAGACTGAGGGTGTTTGCCTGCCTTTTGATGTGCTTGTAGATGTGCAGATAGCATCAGAGGCTGAGAATTCTTATTTCAGTCTGCACTTATCCAGGAGGTTATGACCTTTCCTCTTAGATATGGACTTGCCGGAGTTTTCCATATCTTTTCTACCTCCAGATTGCAATACTGCAGGGCATTCTGCATGAGAGGAAGGTCTTGATTTTCATCTAAAAATCTGTTAATTATTTAAGTCCTGGCTACCTCAAGTATCTTCTCTCTCCTCATGTTATATCAAAGCAGCTGCAGACAGCTGAGTCATTCAAGCCAACAACTCCAGGTTTAGATGGGAGAATAACATGGTATCATAACGAGGAGTTCTTGACTCTTGGAATTCACTCTGCTCCTTTGTCCAGCATGGTTTGAATGTGTTGACTTTTCAGGTCTCGTTCTGAAGCAGATCTTTCTTCCCCAGGATGTCAATGGTGGTAAGTTTGTTAAGTGAATGAGATGAGAGTTTTGATTTTTTCTGGGTGGAGTTCAGCTGTGGTCACTGGACGTTTTTGAATTTTGTATGCATTTTATAAACAGTTTGATACATGAACCTAGAGCTAGTGACAGGTGCATTTGAAATAAATAGAAATAAAATATACATCAGTGCATGATAAATTATTATATAGAATCACTTAACATTAGCTAGTTAGAAGATATGAAGGTGGTTTCAGGGGAACTTTATAATAGCACATCTTCTGTTTTTTACTTGTTTTAAAAGAAATATTACCACAGAAATGGAAACTAAATGAATCCCATTGAGCCTCTGTAATACTGCATTATCATCTCCCACCATTGGATGATTTTAGTGCCATATGAGTTGCAATGTCTGGACCCAATGTGATAGGCTGAAGCTGAAGTTCCATCCTTCACTTGGACTTTCTTTCCTTTGGCAGGTTGTAATTAGACCTTTAACATTATTTTAACATAGGTTTTTTGTATTCAGTTTCCTTGTGTGGTTTAAAATTCATTTCCAGGCTATGATCTAATAGGAGTAATTACCTCAGAAGTGTGTACAGTACAGGATATGTTTATTTTAGTTTCAGCCAAGGCAAATGATTACAGGTCTTGGCTTCACTTCAGGGATCAGTTGTGTGGGGAGAGCCAAAAACAACAGCTACCTTTGCAATCTGGCAAGCAGGTCCAAAATACCTTACAAGAAAGTTTGATTTAACGATACGAAGGGCAGTGAGAGCAACAGAGCAAAGTCCTTTGAGTCCTGTTGTTGTAGCGGGTGGCTGGAGTGCAAATCCCTCTGTAGCTCTATGTTGTGGTGTGAACCAGCCTTGTCATATAATGATTGCTATTCCCTAATTTCAATTGGCAATTTATTCTCTAGGTTCTATGAGTTTCTGAGGTATATTGCAAGCAGATTATAGCAAATGCTGGCAACAGGAGGAAAGTGAGGAATAATTGAATAATTTGATACTGCACAGTATATAGATATAGATGAAACTATTTTAAAAATATACCAAGTTTGTATGATTGCACACTCACAGTTCAGGTAGCATGTGCAAGCGTAGCTCTGTCTCCTATGTGTATTTGTTTCCTGCAGTGTTTGTGTAGGGAAGGTCTGTGTGCGGGCTGACTTAGATATACATGGGTTTCAGCAGACAATTGGTGTCAGTGTGAGGCGACACAGCAGACACAGCAAGATAGAAGATGGGTACTTGTTTAGGATGGATTTTCTTTACATTTCACTTCATAGATTTCTCTGACCCTTAAAAAATCAAGCTAAGGGCCAGACTGTGTGCAGTCTCTGTAAGGTCACGCAAGGATGGAGGGGCAAGCAAGAAATGTCTCCTCCCCACCCTATTCTCATACTGCTGCACAAGAGCCATACACAATAGCAGTCTCAGTGCTATATAGAGGGCAGGTCTGCGTGTTATGTTTATGGCATACACACAGAGAAGTTAGATAAAAACATAAATACTCTTCCTGTAAGGTTGCAATGTAACACTACTTTATTTCTTAGAATTCAGAATGATAACACACAAGAACAAAACACAGAAAGAAAACAGGCTGCTCCCTAAAACAGAGGCACAACTCACCCCACTAGGCTCTCTGTCTGCAAGCTGACTCTTTATCACATGCTTTCCTACAGAGTTGCCTAGTTTGCAGTCAGGACCAGGAAAGTCCTTCCAAATTAAAGTGACAGTCAACAGTTCTAACTCAGTTTTCAAATACAACATGCTGCCTATTTGTGCTTCCCTCACCTGGGAGGCAGGGTGCCAAAGGAGAGGCAAAGAGGATGCAGGACTATGACAGCACCCTCTCTCTGCACAGGCCCAGAGTTGGACTGGTGAAGAAGAGGAGCAATTTGCTCCATGCCTATTGGATGGAGCAGACCATTAACCTTCCCCCTGATTTTACAGGGTTTACTGTAGTGTTCTGTTATCAAGTTGGACACTGAGACTAAAATTTTCAAATTTTGGGTGCCTAAAGTTAGGCTTCTAAGTCCATATTTAGGCACCTAAATAAGTGGCCTGATTTTCAAAAGTGCTGAGCAGATTGCAACTGTCATTGACTTCAATGGGAGCCAAGGGTGCTTAGCACTCATTGAAATCAGGTCATTTACATAGGTGCTAAAATATGGATTAAGGTGTCCCACTTCAGATAGCTGTGGCCTGATTTTCAGAGACACTGAACACCATCAATCCTCCTGAAATCAATGGGAGCTGCCAGTGCTTAGCACTATTGAAAATAGGGCCACCAAACTTGAGAATTTTGTTTGACTAAGTCTGGTTTCTAGCAGAATGAGACTTGATGTGATATCACATTCCAGTCTTAGTTATTCCCTATTTTCACCTGGGTAACTCCAGTGGCTTCAATAGAGTTACTCTGGATTTACACTGGAATAGCTGAGATCAAACTGTGGCCCCTTGGGGAAAAAAAACTGCTTTAATATTTCCTGGCTTTCTCACTTGACTTCACAATCTGAATTTCTCTCCTGCCACAGAGCCTCTCAGTCAGATCTACATTTAAAATTTAAAAGCAATATGCATTTAAATATAAAACAATATGTGCATACACATATCTCTTTCACACTGTCTCTCACACTCACACGAGAGAGAAAGAGAGAGAGAGAGAGACACTATGCCAGGTAAAAATGAGATAATTGTTAAATTTTCAAGAGTTTTGGATTCTGTCTTGAATTAGGTTCCATAGGCTTCACATCTTAAATCATATACAACAACTGACAATTAAAAGACTATCATTCTCTTTTGAAATAGGATCTGTATAATTCTATATTAGAGATCACCTCACTTTCATTTAGTCTGAGCTGCTCATCATTTCAGTTGAGGGTTGTTGCTTCTAATAGCATCTGAATTTATTTTCACAGTCAACAATATCATTAAACTGCTTATTCTCTCATTTGGAGAAGACTGAACAGTTTGAAGTGTATCACTTACATTTTGTTAACCTCCGCAGATAAGATCCAGTAGCTCTACCAAAAGTGCAAGATTGAACCTCACTGAGATTGGGCCTCAACGCTGCCCTGGAAAAGCCCCCTGTAGGGATAGTTCAGATTCCATACCTAGTCAATCCTTGGTCCTCCTCTTGAGATTATCCACCTATCTGGGTAGATATTTATATGGGCCCCATCACTATAGTAACTAAGAATTTAAAAGTAGAAATAACAATCTCTCTTCTCCCTCCCACCCCCAGCCTGTAGGAGAAATAGCTTGATTAGTCTGCCTGTTTATGTTTGTGTGTGTGAGCATGTGTGTGTATGTAGAACTTAGTGAGGTTTTTTATATTTACGTTTTGAGTTAGGGGGGTGATTCCCCTGCTTGTGTGTACACACTTGCTGTAGCTCTCATAGAGCTAGTGTGAGTATAAATAATAGGGTTGCCACAAGCAGCAGCCACTGTGCTTACTACAAAACCACCTGAAACTGGTGGGTACGTACTTGGCACAGCAAAGCCATGCCGCCACAACCATGGCTACACTGCTATTTATACTCACGCTAGTGTGACTATGCAAGTAGGGGAATATCACTTCTGGCTCAAAGTGTAGACAAAGCCTGAAAGAGGTCAGGTCTGTGGTCATTCTTATCTCTTGGAGGAGTGATTTCTGTAGTGTAAGGTTGTCAGGCCTCTCAGGTCTCAAACCTGGGTCCGTGGCAGTCACCACACACTAATCCCCCACCTGGCAGCTTACAGACAGCTGCTGGGACCAAAGTCCATGAAGGCCATCTAGGGCAGAAGCCTTGCCCCTATGTTTTGATTGAGAGAGAGATAAGGCTCCTGATTGGGCTTCAGCCCCTATTTATTTCCAGAGAAGGAAATTGGAAGTTGTCCATACAAGTGGGGTTCACTCTGCCATAGATCGCTGGTCAGGTGTTTTCCTGTTCCTGCCTTCTGATCCTAACCTACTGGTATCCTGTCTTGGCCTGTCTCTTAGTAACTGACTCTTGATCTCTGCTCACCAGTTTCTCTCATGATTCTGATCTTCTGCTGTTCCAGCCCAACCTGATTCCTGATAACTGGCAGCTGGACCCTCGTTCCATGCCTGATGCTAACCCTTAGGCAGGCTGCCCATGCCCTGACAGTGGTCCAGCTTCTGAGAGAGTTCTGTCTCCCACACTCATGAGGCTTGCGCTATTGGTCAATAATGTAATGGTTCCAGTAGATCGTAACTGCTGAGGGGAGGCTATGCCGACACAGTGAGAGGCCATCTCTAAGGTAGCAGGTCCAATTCCATGAAGGCCTATAAATGTCTGGACTCACTTGGGAGACAATGTGAAGAGCAGAGCTCCAGGTGGATGTATTCATAGGGACCTGAATTGCTAAGCCAGACAGGTTGCTGTAATTCTAACAGTTGGACTTTTCAGGGTCTGTGCCTTGATTCCTAGACATAATTAACTTCAAACAGTGTCAGTTATGTTGTGGACATTTGTCCAGTAGGAACTGGATTGAGTCCACTACCTAATTTCAAACAAACCATCAGGTGGTAACAAATTTTGTCATTGCCAGCCTGATGTACATTTGAACTGGTGACACAGAGGTAAATATCTATCTCATTTGTAATCTCCCGAGAGATCCTCTGGATTAAAACTGCCTTTTAAAAGACATTGCCTGTATTAAAAAAAAATTGAGAGCAAAGCTGTTATGGGGAAGCCACAAGCTGGTGTGGCAGGATTTTACAGGTCCTACGAGGGAGTACCTCATGTTTATAGGTGACACTGCTTCATATGTTAAATAACCTGAATGACAAAATTTAATATAGCTCACATATCCTGTGAATATTTTCCCAAGAAGATTCTGAAGGTGGATATTAAAGTTATCCCAGTTTTCTGGAAACAAATGACAGCTTTTACTTTAACATTGCTATTGTGATTACTGTCATAACCAGAAGTTACTGTTATTAAAATGGGGAGGATGACAATATTATTATACCAAGAAAGGTCTCTCAATGACTTCAATTCAGATAAAACAAAACAAAAGTTTAAAAGCCTATGAAAACATATCTTGAATTGGACCAACTTCTCTTGGTGAAAGAGAGCACAAAAGCTTGTCTCTTTCACCAACAGAAGCTGGTCCAATTAAAGATATTACCTCACCCACCTTGTCTCTCGCATATCCCAGGAACAATACAGCTACAACACTGCAGATGTGAAAACAAAGCTACACTCTGTCATTAGCTTCAGACCCCAAAATATTAAGAAGCCAAGATACTCAAAACTAAAGGAAAAGGCCAAAAAAAGCATTTTAAAATGGTCCTAGTCCTATAAACCTTAGAAAAGCACAGATAAACTGCAAGAGCAACCTTCAGACTCTAAACAGATTCAAATTAAAGACACATACGTTCTTCTTCGAGTGATTGCTCATGTCCATTCCAATAGGTGGGTGTGCATGCGGCGCGTGCATGATGGTCGGAAGGTTTTACCCTGGCGGTACCCTAGTGGATCCCCCTGGAGTGGCGCCTTTATGGCGGTGTATATAGGTCCCTGCCGACCCGCTGCCTGCTCAGTTCCTTCTTACTGCCACTGGCGGTTGTTAGAGCAACTGGTCTCTTGCTTTGCAAGTGTTTCCTAGTGTTTTTCCATGCATATAGTTATTACTTTTCACTAGATTGTTAGCTTAAACCCTGCAACTCCAGGGGTTTAAGCCGAGCGAGAGGCACAGTAAGCCTATGCTCAAAGGGGATCCGCATGCTGCTTGTCTGAAGTGCTTAGAAGAGGGCCATTTACAAGAAAAGTGCACCATTTGCAGAGGATTCAAGCCCAGAACTAAGAGAGAGAGAGAGACTATTGCCTCAAGCTCCTCTTAATGAAGTCCGCGCTTCGGCCCCAACCAGCTCAAGAGTCGGCACTGGCAGCCTCAGTGCATAGCACACCAGTCTCGATGTGGGACACATCGGCCCTGAAGAAGGACTCACATAAGGAGCATCGACACTGCTCCCCAGCACGGAAAGCCAGTTCATCGGTGCTGCACAAGAAGAAGAAGAAGGCAGAGCGGGGCTGCTCTCCTGCCCAAAGTAGTAGGCAGGACTCAGGACACCAGAAGGCTGGCCCGTCAGTCCTGGCACCGTCAACTCTGGCATCAAGGGCTGGTCCATTGAGTCTGGTGTTCGTGGACTCCCCGGTCCAGGAAGTGTTAGAGGAGGACCTGGACCTCCCCTCTACACCAGATACTTTTGAGGCCGCACAGAACTTAACTGCCATGACGGCACAGTCCCCAGCATGGCAATCATGGCAGCCTTCCTGCACAAACGACTGGTACAGGTCTTCCCATATCTGGATGACTGGTTCATCGAGGGCAACTCCCGAGTGCAAGTGCTGGAGCACATGACCCCCACACGAACCACTTTCAGCAGGCTAGGGCTCATTCTGAATGTGCCCAAGTTTACCAACCCAGAAAACAGAGTTCATCCAGGCTCTCCTGGACTCCACTCAGGCCAGAGCCTCCCTACCTGAGTCCCAGTTCCAAAGCATCAAGGGCATCATCGACAACCACCACTGCCAGAAACTGCATGAAGCTTCTGGGGCACATGGCAGCCTGCACATATGTAGTGCAACACACCAGATTGTGCCTTTCCCCCTCCAGGCTTGGTTGGCGAGTGTATACAGACCCAGCTGGGACTCTCTGGACAGACTGATTACCCTCCTGCCCAAGATTCTCGAGTCCTTCAGCTGGAGGCTACAACCTCAGGTGGCTGTATGGGAGTGCCCTTCTCCAAACCTCAGCCCTCGCTGTTGCTGGTCATAGATGCATCAGAGACAGACCTGGGAGCACATCTGGACAGTATCAGGACTGAAGGTCTGTGGTCACAACCAGAACTATTGCTACACATCAACGTCAGGGAGCTGAGAGCAGTTCACCTGGCTTGCCAGACATTCCAGGCCCACCTGCAGGGCAAGTGTGTCTCAGTTCTGACGGACAACACCTCAGCGATGTTCTGTATAGACAAACAGGGAGGTGCTCACTCCTCTCCCTTGTGCCAGGAAGCTCTCTGGCTGTGGGACTTCTGCATTGCACATGGCATCCAGTTACAAGCCTCATATCTACTGGGGGCACAGAACGAATTAGCAGACCACCTCAGCCGCTCGTTCAACACTCACGAGTGGTCACTCAGAGCAGACATCGCCCTTTCCATCGTCCGCAGGTGGGGCTATCCCCACATGGACCTGTTCGCGACGCAGAGCAGGAGGAAGCGCCACCTGTTCTGCTCCTTTCAGAAGCACAGCTATGGCTCCATAGCTGACGCCTTTCACCTATCATGGACGACCCACCTGCTGTGTGCATTCCCGCACTTCCCACTCCTCCACAAAGTCCTCCTCAAGATCCAGCAGGACAGGGCATCAGTCATCCTCATAGCACCTGCATGGCCACAACAGCACTGGTTCACCATGCTGCTGAACCTATCAGTGGACAGGCCAGTGGCCCTCCCCATGCTTCCAGACCTCATCACGCAGGATCACGGCAGACTACAACACCCCAGCCTGGAGTCCCTCCCCCTCATGGCATGGAAACTCCGTGGCAGAACCCGCTTGAACTGCAGTGCTCGGACTCTGCTAGGGAAGTTCTGTCAGGAAGCAGGAAACCCTCCACTTGCACAATGTACCTGGCAAAGTGGAAGTGTTTCTCCATTTGGTCCCTACAGAAAGGTACCCCCCACACACACACACACAACAAGCCTCTATTCCTTTTGTGCTTGACTACCTCTTGTGCCTGAAGCAACAGGAGTTGGCTATATCTTCTGTTAAGGTGCACCTGCAAGCCATCTGGGCGTGGGGGACAGGTCAGTCTTTGGCAATCCCATGGTGGGCCGGTTCCTTAAGGGCTTAGATAGGCTTTATCCCCAGGTGAGGCAGCATGTTCCCCAGTGGGACCTTAACCTTGTTCCTTCCAGACTTATGGGCCCCCCTTTCAAGCCACTGGTGACCTGCCCCTTATCCTACCTCTCCTGGAAGGTGGCTTTTCTGGTGGCCATATCCTCGGCCAGAAGGGTCTCTGAGCTCAGAGCACTTACTTCCAAGCCCCCCTACATGGTCTTTTACAAAAACACGATGCAGCTACGCCCACACCCAGCGTTCCTACCCAAGGTAGTCTCGCATTTTCATGTGAATCAAGACATATTTCTACCAGTATTCTTTCCTAAGCCTCATGCCAGCCTCAAAGAGCAAGTACTCCATTCCCTTGATGTCAGGCATGCCGCAGCATTCTATCCTGATCACACTAAGCCATTTCATAAGTCACCACAGCTCTTTATTGCAGTTGCCGAGAGGATGAAAGGGCTCCCTGTCTTGTCCCAGCGTATTTCATCATGGATCACCTCCTGCATCAGAACGCGCTATGACCTAGCTAAAATTCCAGCCCCGCCATTAACGGCGCACTCCACAAGAGCGCGGATGTCATCCACCGCATTCCTTGCACAGGTTCCTATCCAAGACATATGCAAGGCAGCAACGTGGTCTTCCGTCCACACCTTTACATTGCACTACACCATCACCCAACAGGTGAGGGACAATGCGGCCCTCAGCAGGACAGTACTGCAATCAGCAACACGGTGAACTCTGACCCCTGCCCCATCGAAACTACTTTGGAATCACCTATTGGAATGGACATGAGCAATCACTCGAAGAAGAAAAGATGGTTACCTACCTTTCGTAACTGTTGTTCTTCGAGATGTATTGCTCATGGCCATTCCAAATACCACCCGCCTCACCTCTGTCAAGGTATTCCAGCAAGAAGGAACTAAGCAGGCAGCGGGTTGGCAAGGACCTATATAAATCGCTATAAAGGCGCCACTCCAGGGGGTTCCACAGCCGACCCGATGGGCACCACTGGGGTAAAATCTTCCAACGATCATGCACACGGTGTGCCCACACACCTATTGGAATGGACATGAGCAATACATCTCGAAGAACAACAGTTACGAAAGGTAGGTAACCATCTTTTTGATACACTTAGCTACCCTGTTAAATAAGTGGGAGAAACTTTTCTAAAAATAGACCTTCTCCAGCTAAATTTTTATGAATCAAAAGAATTCCTGCTACAAAAACTAAATTTTCCTCAGTGTTGTAGCTGAGAATTTAAATATTACCAAATGTTAAAAATATTGGGACATTTTCAGGTAAAATTCCAATAAAATGTTTTTTTTTTTGTCCCTACACCTACCACATGGATCAGAGATGCTCGCACCCTGCTGCCCAGCGAATATTGACTCTACCAATGCCACCTCCCCATCCCTCCATCTCCAGTGTACCCTCCCAGTAGAGGCCAACAACCACAACCACCGCTACCCAATTCATCGTCTGCAGTCCACATTTGTAATATCGTCTGGAACCTTTCCTTTTTCCCCTGTGGTCAGTCCAAACTTCTGATATGGGTTGGGAAGGTGTATTTGCTTTCTCCTATCTTTTCTGAGTCTTGCCTATTCAGATTATAACTCTCCAGGGCAGGAATTATTACTTACTATGTATATATAGAGTGTCCAGAACTCTGTAGTTGCTACGATAATACATCTAGTAATAAGACAGACAGATAAAACCAGACCCTGTCACATTTTACAATTGGCCTGGTTGTTTCAGATCACTTCTATGTAGGGCTAGACAAAGTGGGTGAGGGAATATCTTTAACTGAACCAATTTCTGTTGGTGAAAGAGACAAGCTTCCCAGATATACAGAACTCTTCTTCAGATCTGGGAAAGGTCTATATAGGGCTTTAATTCATACTAAATGTAAGTGAGTCTTTGCAGAATGTCAGTGATTTTCAGCCATATCCAAGAATGGTATTACTTGTGCTTAAAATTATGTCACTTTGAGAAACATAACGTGTTTTTAAATGAATAAAGGTCACGCCTAAATATTTTCCCTTTGTGTAAATACAACACACACAACCAAACAAAAAAGAAGAATAACAAAGGCGAAGGGGATAGTGTACAGTATGAGCCAGATTTTCAAAAGAGCTCAGGCCAATTTTTCAAAAGCTCAGCACCTACAACTGAGGCCAGATTTTCAAAAACGCTTAGCACCCAACAGCTTCTACTGAGACATTTATGGCTGTGGATGCTGAGATCTTTTGAAAACCTGGCCCTCTATCTTTGTCTAGAACAATTTTATGTTATTTTTTTTACTTACATCCATTAGTAGCTGAGCCCAGCTCATTTCAAGCAAGAAAGACTTGTAATATCAAAGATGTACTTAATTTTCATTGCTGCACATAAAACATCTGACAATATTTGCCAAGAAAACCAAAATGTCTTGCTTTGTTTGAACAAGCAAAAGGAAAAGTACAGTGTATCCGTCTGCAAATGAACATCAAAGCGCCTCCACAGAATGCAGGGATGGTGACATATATTTGGAGAAGCAGTATGAGAGCCGTCTGTTGCAGTCATGGGGGGTCCCTGCGCTTACCAAGAATAATCCTGATTGGAGCTGCATCTTTTCTTTTTTCTCTTTATTATCGCTTCATGGTTAACATCTGTTGATGAGTAGGATTAACAGCACATTTTCGGTGACATTTAGCTCTTTTAACAAGCTCTCTCCAGTCAAAGGTGGCTGGCCTGAAAAAAGGAGAAAAGTCATTAAGCAAACAAATCTTTGCCAAGATTTGATGCTAAACATGCCATCGCCCTGTGTGAGTTATTCACTGTATATGAAATTTATTCCACAAGACTGTGACCTTGATGTTGATTAACCAGAAATCCCTTCTTTTCTTGTCATTATTAACAGCTTTAGGTGCCTGAAATGGCCTTTTTTTTTTAATCCATTAAAGAGGATTTTCTTAATTTATCATTTATTTAGTAATGTGACTCGTCAGCACAGCCTCACGAGACACAACAGCTCAATTCCATGAAACTGCCAGAGATGGCAGCAGGGGATTCATGCAGTCAGTCTCCCCCTCTGTGCTTAGTACATCTACAGCCATACAAATAATTACTGACCTGTGACAAACAGGGAACAGCCCTCATGAGTTCTCTAGGTGTTCATTTACAGTGATGACACATTTGAAGAGTCTTATAGATTCATCCCAATTTGGGGGATCGCGTGGGTGATGTTTTATTGTTTCAGGCAACTTAGTCCATTATTCTAAGATTGGTAGACAAATGGGGTTCTTTCTTGGTTGTGCTTTCCTATTCTGGGATTTTATGGGTCACACTAAGGCCCTTTTATGCCAGTCTTGTGACCCCTCAAAGTGGGTGGAAAGTGCTTGCTGAGAATATGCTCGGCATAGAGAGCTTCTGCAGCCAGTGCAGAACTGGTGGAAAGGGTTCCAGCTGGTGTTGGTCCTGCTTTGAGCAGGAGGTTGGACTAGATGACCTCCTGAGGTCTCTTCCAACCCTAATATTCTATGATTGTATTAGTCATGGTCCTCGTGGAGGGGCCCTGTTGTGCGACATGGCTGGGATACACAGTCCTATGGTTATTCTCATTTTCCAATGACTTCTAGGAGGACATGGGAGCAGAGCATAAGTTAGAGTAGCCCTGAAGTTGCTCTAATTTACATCGGTGGCCAGAAAAGCCTTGCTCAGTGCCAGAATATGGGGAGAATGCAGATGGCTTAAATCCACCCCTGTCTGTTCCTTCTATCTCTATCCCAAACACAGGACCAGAGTAACTGAGGATCGGGCCCTTTGTGTGCCTGCTGATGAGTGTAAACTGAGGTAGTGAACAGAGAGGGAAAGGTGGAGCTACCTAACCTGTAAAATGTTCACCTGCGTCAATGCCCTCTGAAAGAGAGAGAAAGAAAAGGCAGGTATGTATCCTAAGATTCTGTTTAGATGGAAAAAGAAAAGGAGTACTTGTGGCACCTTAGAGACTAACAAATTTATTTGAGCATAAGTTTTTGTGAGCTACAGCTCACTTCATCAGATTCATGCAGTGGAAAATACAGTGGGGAGATTTTATATACACAGAGAACATGAAACAATGGGTGTTACCATATACTGTAATGAGAGTGATCAGGTAAGGTGAGCAATTACCAGCAGGAGAGAAAAAAAAACCCACACTTTTTGTATAATCCTTGATATTGTATAAACCTTGTATAATCCTTGTATAAACCTTGATAATCAAGGTGGGCCATTTCCAGCAGTTGGGAGGGGGGGAATAAACATGGGGAAATAGTTTTACTTTGTGTAATGACACATCCACTCCCAGTCTCTATTCAAACCCAAGTTAATGGCGTCCAGTTTGCAAATTAATTCCAATTCAGCAGTCTCTCGTTGGAGTCTGTTTTTGAAGTTTTTTTGTTGAAGAATTGCCACTTTTAGGTCTGCAATCGAGTGACTAGAGAGATTGAAGTGTTCTCTGACTGGTTTTTGAATGTTATAATTCTTGACGTCTGATTTGTGTCCATTTATTCTTTTCCGTAGAGACTGTCCGGTTTGGCCAATGTACATGGCAGAGGGGCATTGCTGGCACATGATGGCATATATCACATTGGTAGACGTGCAGGTGAACAAGCCTCTGATAGTGTGGCTGATGTGATTAGGCCCTATGATGGTGTCCCCTGAATAGATATGTGGACAACGGGCTTTGTTGCAAGGATAGGTTCCTGGGTTAGTGGTTTTGTTGTGTGGTGTGTGGTTGCTGGTGAGTATTTGCTTCAGGTTGGGGGGCTGTCTGTAAGCAAGGACTGGCCTGACTCCCAAGATCTGTGAGAGTGATGGGTCGTCCTTCAGGATAGATTGTAGATCCTTGATGATGCGTTGGAAAGGTTTTAGTTGGGGGCTGAAGGTGACGGCTAGTGGCGTTCTGTTATTTTCTTTGTTGGGCCTGTCCTGTAGTAGGTAACTTCTGGGTACTCTTCTGGCTCTGTCCATCTGTTTCTTCATTTCAGCAGGTGCGTACTGTAGTTGTAAGAATGCTTGATAGAGATCTTGTAGGTGTTTGTCTCTGTCTGAGGGGTTGGAGCAAATGCGGTTGTATCGTAGAGCTTGGCTGTTGACAGTGGATCAGGTGGTGTGGTCTGGATGAAAGCTGGAGGCATGTACGTAAGTATAGCGGTCAGTAGGTTTCCGGTATAGGGTGGTGTTTATGTGACCATCGCTTATTAGCAACGTAGTGTCCAGGAAGTGGATCTCTTGTGTGGACTGGTCCAGGCTGAGGTTGATGGTGGGATGGAAATTGTTGAAATCATGGTGGAATTCCTCAAGGGCTTCTTTTCCATGGGTCCAGATGATGAAGATGTCATCAAAGTAGCGCAAGTAGAGTAGGGGCGTTAGGGGACGAGAGCCGAGGAAGCGTTGTTCAAAATCAGCCATAAAAATGTTGGCATACTGTGGGGCCATGCGGGTACCCATAGCAGTGCCACTGATTTGAAGGTATACATTGTCCCCAAATGTGAAATAGTTACGGGTGAGGACAAAGTCACAAAGTTCAGCCACCAGGTTTGCCGTGACATTATCGGGGATACTGTTCCTGACGGCTTGTAGTCCATCTTTGTGTGGAATGTTGGTGTAGAGGGCTTCCACATCCATAGTGGCCAGGATGGTGTTTTCAGGAAGATCACCGATGGATTGTAGTTTCCTCAGGAAGTCAGTGGTGTCTCGAAGATAGCTGGGAGTGCTGGTAGTGTAGGGCCTGAGGAGGGAGTCTACACAGCCAGACAATCCTGCTGCCAGGGTGCCAATGCCTGAAATGATGGGGCATCCAGGATTCCCAGGTTTATGGATCTTGGGTAGCAGACAGAATACCCCTGGTTGGGGTCCTAGGGCTGTGTCTGTGCGGATTTGTTCTTGTGCTTTTTCAGGGAGTTTCTTGAGCAGATGGTGTAGTTTCTTTTGGTAACTCTCAGTGGGATCAGAGGGTAATGGCTTGTAGAATATGGCATTGGAGAGTTGCCTTGCAGCCTCTTGTTCATATTCTGACCTATTCATGATGACGACAGAACCTCCTTTTTCAGCCTTTTTAATTATGATGTCAGAGTTGTTTCTGAGGCTGTGGATGGCATTGTGTTCCACACGGCTGAGGTAATGGGGCAAGTGATGCCGCTTTTCCACAATTTCAGCCCGTGCACGTCTGCGGAAGCACTCTATGTAGAAGTCCAGTCTGTTGTTCCGACCTTCAGGAGGAGTCCACCCAGAATCCTTCTTTTTGTAGTGTTGATAGGAAGGTCTCTGTGGGTTAGTATGTTGTTCAGAGGTGTGTTGGAAAAGTACTCCTTTTCTTTTTGCGGACACAGACTAACACGGCTGCTACTCTGAAATCTGTTTGGATGGAATTACACAGTGATAAATTGCATAGACACGGAGTATTGTAAACCTAACTTGTTATAAGGCATGATTTGATTATATTACATTACAGAGAAGAGCTGGCACCTATTGCTGTAAAAAGAGCCTTGCTGCCTTAGCCTTTATGGCAATTTGCATAGATTAACTCATAATGCTTTGTGATGTTACTGTTAAACTGTCACCTTTGGCAGCCTCTTGGAACTCTCTGTTATTGTGGGACATCAAACTTTATCACTGCAGTTTATGAGATTGTACTTGCATGCAAAGCCTCCATAATCAATTCTTGATCATCAGAATCTGTCATTGTCTCTCTCTCAATTGGGACTATATACACACTTTTGGTTCATATTATTTTTCAAGTACTGCTGTTATTCATACTTCACATATGGTATTACATACAAACAGCCTACAACAATAAAATATTATAGCAAAGAACAAGGTTGCAAAGTCAAGCACTCCGCAGTTCACATTAACAAATATTTCATTGCAGTTGGGCATAATCTAAATCAGTGAAAATTTCAGTCCAGCTTTACATTCTGTATTGTCAAACTTCAAGCTGCATCGACTGGGTTTTATGCTGTGGTGGAAGTCACATGGTGTTTGCGGTATTGCTGGTTGGCTGAGCCTACTTCGTTTACTCAGGAGAGTCAGCAGAAGCCATTCTGGTTTTGATGGTCTGTTTTGAGGAGAGGGAAAAGAGATGTCAGCGAAAGGCGCCAGAAGAGGAACAAAGTCTTCCATCCACCAAAGGTGCCAAACATGGGTAGCAGGAAGACACCAGTATGACAATGCCAGATAGAGGGAATGAAGATTGTTAGCAGAGGGCTGTGCAGCAGGATGTGTTGGGGCATGAACACTGGGTGTAGAGACAGGAAGCTATGGGGCCTAGGTGGTCCCATACATTTGATAAGCATTCAAACATTTGACTGCTTATTCAAACCTTTATAGGCTCTCACATTGGTAAACTTATATGCTAGACTAGAGATTCTTCCAGTGCAGGGGCTGGTTTACTAAGTACTTTCTTTTATATAGTATTGCTGTGAGGAGGCTTGTTCATGGCATGCTGTTTAATTTGATTGGATCTGAAGGGACTCACATAGCTTTGCTATAGTAATGCTGGGTTGTGCATGTTTTTGTTTTGATGCCCTTGTAGTCCTAGACACAGGGCAAGAATTATTGAAAGGAAAATATTATTTCAGGAGAAACTTGGAAAATATAAAATACTTCATTATAGACCTTTAATTCAAAAACAATTACCTTGCCTTCTCCTGCCTGTAATCTTTAGGTGGCTGATCAACAGTCATCCTATTCCTTTATAAGTCAAAATAATTTTTGCATGGCTGAGTCCTATTTTCCCTTTTGTTTCTGATTATTTGAATTGCATATATTACATCTATGTGGCCTAATTGTTCACTGGTATGTGTGAAAGCCCAAACAGGTGTCATAAGAGAGAAAGTATCTCATGCACGTTTCCGCTGGCACTGTGAGGAATAAGTTGCTGGAGCAGGAGAGTGATCTGTAAATGGTCAAATGACAGAATGACAAAGAGATACAGCCTAATGGTGACCTGGGCTATCTAAAGTAAAAATAATAATAATACACTATAAGAACTACAATGCCCTCACACTACCTTTCATTTCTCCCCTGCAATAGGCAATGTCAGCTTCTCTTGCAGCCTGCAGACGTTTTTCCCTAAATGCCTACAGGACAAATTTAAAGGCAACTGCTGTTTTCTCTGCACCATCCCAGGCATAATATTTCACAACCTGCTACTGTGTAAAGAAATCTGCAAGGGCCAACTGAATCTCTTACTAAAGGTAGCTGGTTCCTTGAAATTTCCAAGGATGAACTTAACTTTCTCTTTTTTAACACAGCCTTTTACTCTAGCTCTTGATAGACCAATCTCACTGACTGTTGGTTTCATTCTATAACACAGGTCAACTTGCACTTTAAAATGTTTCAGTTGAAATTTGTCCTTCTCCTTCTGTCTGGGAAGAGATGCTGTGGCAATTGGCTATAATGACCTCTTTACAAGGGCATGGGGCATATGGATGGGAGAACTAGCCCAGCCGTGGGGGGATCTATGAGCTCTACCCAACTCTTCCTCATCTCTCTCCACTCTCCCCTAAACTGGGCATCTTTAGGCAGATGGAGGAAGGGGCACCAGGTTTATGAAACAGGTCTTTCCACCTTCAGTGGACGGTTCTTTGTGTACCAGTAGGGAGTCTTATTGTCTCTCATGACACCATAGGCTGATGATGCTACTCCTTTCACGTACAAAACATCTCAGTCTCTGTAACGTTCACGTTTCCTGTTCACTCTCTTTCTGAAGGACTTGAGGAGTAATCTGTCATTGCCAGCTTCATTGGCATCTTGGCAGAGCTGCCTGCATAACTGACCCATTCTGGTGAGGGCATAACTGTCCACGTCTCCAGGTGCTGTCGCTCTGAATTTGGGATATGACCTGCAGAATACCCTCTCTTGGCTCTGATTCTTCATGAGCCAGAGACGCCACCTCCCTCTAGATCAGTGCTTCCCTATCTGCTTATATGACTTCACTCACCATATTATGTCAGCCTTTTGTTGGTTCACTGCTTAATCACATTGGTGGTCCACATCCTCCACTTGATAGCATCTCTTCCTGTGGCAGGAGCTATCTAGAGCAGTGGTTCCCAAACTTGTTCCGTCGCTTGTTCAGGGAAAGCCCCTGCCGGGCTGGGCCGGTTTGTTTCCCTGCCGCGTCTGCAGGTTCGGCCGATCACGGCTCCCACTGGCCGCGGTTCACTGCTCCAGGCCAATGGGAGCTGCTGGAAGCAGCGGCCAGTATGTCCCTCAGCCCGCGCCGCTTCCAGCAGCTCCCATTGGCCTGGAGCAGCGAACCGCGGCCAGTGGGAGCCACGATCGGCCGAACCTGTGGACGCGGCAGGTAAACAAACCGGCCCGGCCTGGCAGGGGCTTTCCCTGAACAAGCGGCGGAACAAGTTTGGGAACCACTGCTCTAGATAGCTCCTGCCACAGGAAGAGATGCTATCAAGTGGAGGATGTGGACCACCAATGTGATTAAGCAGTGAACCAACAAAAGGCTGACATAATATGGTGAGTGAAGTCATATAAGCAGATAGATAGGTGGCTAGAGGGAAATATAGAAAGTCTCTCATTGCAGTGACCAAATTATGTACAGAACAGTGGAGCCAGAAACAAGCCTTGAGATACCAAAAACCTAAGAATTTTCCTCCTTCCAAAAGAAGTGTGGGGTTGAACAAGCTTAGAGGGACAAAGATTGCCTTGTATCCTTCCATTGGTCTTTTCTTTGTAAAAGTAATCACTAATACTTGCACCTAGAGCATTTCCACCCTTTATTTTCTCCCAGCCCTAGTGAATCCTTTATTAGTAGGAGTGTGTTTGGGGAGCATTTACAGTGAACTCACCAAGGGCTAGAGCCTAGGGATAGTGCTTACCATGCTTAACTTTGAGCTTGGGGTTTACATAGCTTGCTATTGTACCAAATATCTGAAAGGGTTTGGGGTCCGTTAACGCTGACAGGACCCCTAGATACGGCGACTGGTTACTATGCCTTGTGCATTTGAGTCAGGAGTTCTTCAGCTGCATGAAACCAAACAGTTCTTCTGTCCTTGCTTTATAGTAGAGGTGAGCCCTAAACTGATTCCAAATCTGAAGGCGTAGGCTGTGGAGACAAACACAAATAGCGTCAGTCCTTATGGAAGATCCAAAATTGCAATTGACAGGCAATTTCAAATGCTTTTAAAACTAAACCAGAATGTTTTGAAAAATACAATTGTGCAGGCAGTTAATAAAAATCAGTAGACTAAACATTTTTGTTGTATTTTGAAAATTGAAAAGAAAAACTATGTGACCTGGTTAATTGTCACAATTTTGGCTTTAAAACATAGAATTAGCAGCATGAAAAATCTATGAATTAGTTTAATTCTTATTCAGTACCTGCATCAGACCAAGAGAAGATATTATAACAAATATCAGTAACAAATATATGTAATGCAATATTAAGATTGACGATTGAAATGCACAATAAGCAGAACAACCTGAGCCAGTTTCTCTGAACTCAGTGGAGTTTTGCCAGCAGAATTTAGCCCTCTAAAGTGAAAGCTCTCACATCAACATTACTAGCTACCTTCCCTTGTGTTTCTGTAACATTTTTATGACTGAATATGTTGTTCAAAATGTTCCATGATTTGAATCCAATGTGACTGAGTTAAAATTGTCCTGAGTTTTTAGGCTTAAATTTTCAAACTTAACATCCTGTGGATGGAGTTCTTGCATTTAATCTCCTTGTTTTGTATTTTTAAAAAGAAAGAAAAAGGGATAGAATGGTGAAAAGATGAAAAGACTGGTGCATTTGTTTAATTTTATTTGTATATGAATGTGTGATTATAACTCTTGCAATATAGAAACTCACAAGTGGGTCAACATCCTATCTTTAGTTATGACAAGCAAGAAAGTGAATCAGAGGTCTGATTATCTGCTTTCAAAGTCACATAGATAAAAAGTATCAGAGGGGTAGCCATGTTAGTCCGTATCCACAAAAACAACAAGGAGTATGGTGGCACCTTAAAGACTAACAGATTTATTTGGACATAAGCTTTTGTGGGTAAAAAACTCACTTTTTCAGATGCATGGAGTGAAAATTACAGATACAGGCATAAATATATATTGGCACTTGAAGAGAAGGGAGTAACCTTACAAGTGGAGAACCATTGTTGAAGGCCAATTTAGTCAGGGTGGATGTGGTCCACTCCCAATAATTGATGAGGAGGTGTCAATACCAAGAGAGGGAAAATTGCTTGGGGTTTGTTTTATGTTTGTTTGCTTTTTTTGTACCTTTATCTGTGTCTTAGGTAGTTTGAGGCGAACAAAAGAATTATTACTATAAGACAGTGGTTAATTTTTGTTCATTTGTGTCACATAAAGCTGCACAAAGCAGCCTTAAAGCCAGTTTAAGTGCCCAGTGGAGGATTGCTTTTGTCTAGGAGAATCCTCTAGTAGTGTAGGGCTCACACATAGCAGCTTCCATGCCATTGTTCATCCTCCCTGCCCCCAGCACAGAAGCATGGCCAGGAGAAAGGAAACATGGAGTATTGCTAGAGCATCCCTGTGCCCCCACCACCTCAAGCTACCAGAGCACCCCTTTGGGGCTGTGGCCAACCGCTGTAAAGTTGAGCAACCCTAAGATTGCTTCATTTATGTTGTGGACTGATCCCGTAGCCAACAGGCCTTAGTATCAGGGGGCCCACAAAGGTGTCCTAATTCCACCTTTGCTGCTGCCTCTAGATCTGCACCAAACCAGACCAGAGCTTGTGGCTCATTGAATCTAACATCCTCTGAGAAGTAAATATGTCTTATTATCTTATGGCTCAGCACTGAGGTCAGAGAGAGTTCCATTACTTGGCTGACTCAGCCACTCAGAATTGTCCTGTTTTAGTTACCAACCAATCCGGTATCTCTAAGCAAGAAGAATGAGCAAGGCCTCTACTGGCATTGTTCACCAGCTAAAGAGGACTCCCCTTTTTTCAGCACTGTTCCAATTACTGCGGATTTCCATAGCAAAATAAGTCAGGGAAGAGCATCACGGCATCACATGGTTGTTGTAGTTACAATTCTTGTCTTGACAGTGTCACAGAAATGATTTGCCTGAACTTGCCACGCAAGCTGCAAAATGATCTTGATATGATACTAAACTAGTAACACGTTTGGGAGCACAGCTACTGCATCCAGTGAATATTTGTTCACTTTCCAAATACTTTTGCCTTTTATTACTAATCAGGGAAACTCTTGAAAAAGAATCAGATCTATTTCTGGTTATGGATTTCCATGGGACTGCTAAAGTACTGAAAGTTTAACAGGAGCTGAAGTGCTGTGCTAAATCAGGGCCGGTAGAGTCTTCCATCAACCCTATAAAAGGATTGTATTTTCTAAGATTCTGCATGTGTCATTATAAGGTATCACTGCATTTCTGAAAACACCAATAATGAAATTATGCTTTGAAGAGCCAGTAAGATCCCCTGCCTACTTCACAGTTTTTATAGCTACTGGATCAATTTCTGTTAAATCAATGGAGTTGCACTGGTCTGCAGAATTTAGCCCACTTACACGTACAAATAGTTCTTTGCTCTTAGGTCTTGCAGTGGCAACAAATCTCTCTTTCTTCACAAATTGAATGCATTTATCAGTTCTTTACCACATCATCACAGGCAAGTTCAGACATCTCACTTTACAACATGAATTTTAAATGGAAGAAATATAAGTAGCAATAATTTTTTTTTCATTTTGATGGGGTGGTTGGTGGTCAAATAAAAAAAAATTGCAAGTGTATAGGAATTTTAGACTGATATTTCCAAAGCATTTTACACACTTTAATTAAGCCTCATGAGACCCTCTCAGTTTATTCTGATATCTGTTTTACAGCTTGACAAATGAGGCATAAAGATGTCACTTGCCCTGTTGAAGATTGCACAACAGGTCAGTGTTAGTGTTAGGACTAGAACATCAATATTCTTGACTTGCTGTCCCTTACTCTGTGTGCTAGTCTACATTTCTTTCCTGTGTGCTAAGTGTTTTAACTGACAACAAATAGTTAAAGAAAGCTCAGTTGTAGTAAGTCAAGGGCAGATTCTACTACTAATCAAAAGCTGTTTAGGCTTTTGCTCTCACTGTTCTGGATATAATCAGGACTTCCTTCCTTTCAGGTATTGCCGTCTGAGACCATACATTATTCTACCTTGATAGCAGCATAACTGTCTCAGAGACTGCACAAGCTTCCTTTAAACTGGCAGCATAAACTGCCACATTCACTTCATCAAGAGTAAGTGTTAACTACTTCCCATTAACTCAAATGTTCCCAGGTTCAGGATCAGCAGAGCCTCTTTAGGCAAAGCATCTGTCTGAGTTTCTTTCAAGTTAATGTTCCATACAGTATTCTTCTGAAAGGTTGTCAAGTGAGGAGGAGGAAAAAGGATAGAAGAACCCTTGTAAATATTCTCTTTCTTCCTTGAATTTGGGGAAGAGACTGCATATGTTTGTGTTGCTTGCTTACATCCCTGTAGTTAAGGATCTTTATTGTAAACCAATATTTCAGAAGAGGAGAGAGAATGGTCCTATGGTCTGATCACAGAGAAAGATGCCAGGAATTTCCAAACCCAGACATTTGAACCCCACAACATCTCAATTCACAAACTGCTGAGCACACTTGGAAAGCAAATAATACAGTATTCATGACATGAATTTAACAACATGTCCAAGAGCAAAAATTAAAGGTGGTCTCTCTGATTGGAAAGAGAGTTCAGTGTGGCCAGACTGAGATGGATGGTATTTAGCACAAAATTATCATAACAAGTATTAATGGTCTGAAGTAGTGAACCTTAAAATACTCCCAGCAGGCCCAAATTTCATTCAGGTATAGTGATGCATCTCCCATTGAAGTCAACTGAAGTAACCAAGGGCAGGATTAGAATGTACAAAGTGACAAAAAAGTACTCAGACTATGGAAAAGCACACCAGTGTTTATGAACCCATGGCATTTGTTTGATCATGGTTGGCTTCTCATCCAGAAATACAAAAAATCTATCATATAAGAATAATCTACCTGAGGGGAATTTGCTATGGTGTGAAACCCCTTGGGGGTGTGTGTGTGAATTTGCTATGGTGTGAAACCCCTGGGGGTGTGTGGGCGGGGGGAGGGGGGGTTCAGATCTAGACTTTCACAAAGGTTAGATGTATTTTGATCTGGTATGTTCACTCAGACCATTTTTGACATAAGGCTACAAATTTCTACTCTGAATCCAAATTTTGCCAAAGTTTTGGATGTTTGGATTTTAACAATAGATTACACTGATGAAGGTAAACCCCAAGAGAAAACTTGCATTGACAGTTCACATGTACACAAGAACTACAACAATGGCTACAGAAAGAAAAGGAGTACTTGTGGCACCTTAGAGACTAACCAATTTATCTGAGCATAAGCTACAGCTCACTTCATCGGATGCATACTGTGGAAAGTGTAGAAGATCTTTTTATACACACAAAGCATGAAAAAATACCTCCCCCCACCCCACTCTCCTGCTGGTAATAGCTTATCTAAAGTGATCACTCTCCTTACAATGTGTATGATAATCAAGTTGGGCCATTTCCAGCACAAATCCAGGTTTTCTCACCCCCTCCCCCCCACAAACCCACTCTCCTGTTGGTAATAGCTTATCTAAAGTGATCACTCTCCTTACAATGTGTATGATAATCAAGGTGGGCCATTTCCAGCACAAATCCAGGGTTTAACAAGAACGTCTGGGGGGCGGGGGGAGGTAGGAAAAAACAAGGGGAAATAGGTTACCTTGCATAATGACTTAGCCACTCCCAGTCTCTATTCAAGCCTAAGTTAATTGTATCCAATTTGCAAATGAATTCCAATTCAACAATCTCTCGCTGGAGTCTGGTTTTGAAGTTTTTTTGTTGTAATATCGCAACTTTCATGTCTGTAATTGCGTGACCAGAGAGATTGAAGTGTTCTCCTACTGGTTTATGAATGTTATAATTCTTGACATCTGATTTGTGTCCATTTAGTCTTTTACGTAGAGACTGTCCAGTTTGACCAATGTACATGGCAGAGGGGCATTGCTGGCACATGGCTACAGAGCAGAATTGGACCAATTCCCTCTGCTTATCAAATACAGAACAGAATATTCAACTTCTGCGTTATTTTCGTCAAAGCAGCAAATGCTCCCTCCACTGAAAAGCAGTAGGATCAACAGTTCAATCCAAATGCCAACATGATACATCTGTATATCAATATTACCCCCAGGCTCCACAATTCATAGAATATCAGAGTTGGAAGGGACCTCAGGAGGTCATCTAGTCCAACCCCCTGCTCAAAGCAGGGCCAATCCCCAATTTTTGCCCCAGTTCCCTAAATGGCCCCCTCAAGGATTGAACTCACAACCCTGGGTTTAGCAGGCCAATGCTCAAACCACTGAGCTATCCCACAATTCTCACTTCCTGACCAACACAGCAGTCAATTCCTCACACACACATACACAAAAGCAAAAATTATTCAGGATGCTAGACCAGTATGTAAAATACCAATAAACAAGTCACTAAAGAACAAATCAAAAAGAGCATCAAGCTAGACTGATGCAGGTCTCTACACTGAACTATCATACTAGCAGATTGCTTAGTGAAATGTGCAAATTAAGGCACACTCTCACCAAATTTGGCATCAGTGACCATACACTAGAGGTAGAAATGAAAAGACACAAAGCACCGTTTGAATCCAGCAAAGACCAATGGTGCAGCCATTGTGACAGAGGCAAGACTGAAAGAGAGGCCCTTTCTACTCTCACATCTGAAATACAAGGGAGCATGGGAGAGACATTTCTTCACATTATCAGGAATCATAAAAGGCTTCTGGGCAAAAAGCAACAAGGAAAAATTGTGACAAGAGCGAGAGAAGGCAATGGTGGCATTGCACTGCATAGCAACCTGACCTGAAGCAGGAACAGGCACTACCAACAAATGAAGTCCCAGTCAAGCCCCAAACACTATATCTAGCCCCACTGTAGGTGGATCTTGCCTACTTCTTACAGATGCCCAAAGGTTCTGCCTCTGTCTTACATATTGGCAGCACTTGTTTAGCTTGTTGTTGCCAATAAAGTCTCACTGGATTGATGTGGCTCTTGCTGTTTGGTTCGCATCCTTCAGCTCACACACACACACACACTGTGGGGCACTGACCCAATCCCCAGTGTTTCGAGTTCAGCTGCTCCATGCTATGTATTCATCATGTGATTAGAAAAAGGAAAAAATCCTTAAACTCCAATGTAGTTGAATTTCCCTTTCCCCGTTTCACTGTGCTGTCACGTTGCTGCAGTTCCTTTCTAATGTCAGCTGGTGGCTGCTGAGCGTTGCAGGAGTTCAGAATACTCCTTTTCCTCCTAGGAGTACTAAAACGTTCAAAGGAATTTTTTAAGCTCATTTTAAGGACGCCATTGTTCAAAAGATTTTTTTTCTTCTTCCTGGTTTTTAGGATATGATCTGCAATCTTTCTTTAGCACAACTCCCATTGCCTTCAGTGCTTGAGTGAAGAGTGCAGGATCAGGGCCAGAGGGTTTTATTCTGATCTCACTCATACTGGTTTTACATTTTGATTCCTCCTGATTTATCCTTACATGAGACCAGAATCAAGCCCTTAGTCATTAGGAAAATAGAGTTTTTCTTTACACACCTTCCTCTCACAATTCATTCCATGTATTCAATTAACTGAGTCTGGGATAAAGTGGATAGTGACTTGTCGCATGCTAGATTTTTCTACACCATTACTCCTCATTTTCCCCTTTTCTTCACCCACATGGAAGGATAGATCAGAGCTAAATGCAGCCACAGATGAGCAAAAAAGCAAGGCCCAAAATTCACTCCTGTTGACCTGGGGAAACAGGTACCTCATGTGTTTCCTTCGGGATTCTTTTTCTGTATACACTAATCTGTAAACATGGGGGAGTCCCTTTGGAGTATAGTTAAGACGCTTATAAAGTGCAAATGCATAGAGTGCCTGATCCAAAACCCACTGAAGTCAAGGAAAAGATTCCCGTTAATTTCACTGAGGTTTGGATTAGGCTCTAAAGCCTTTCAGTCTGGCCTCCATAGTCTTGCATGGCTACTGGGTTGCCATCATATTACCCTGTTTCCTTGCCCTATAACATTATATCGGTTTTGTGGTTCAGTTAGCAGCCTGCAGCGTTGTGAGCCAGTGGGTAGAGTACCAAACCGAGAGTCTGGATATCCTAGCTCTTCTTCCCTCTTGCTGTGAAATATTAAGCAAGTCACATAAGGTATGTTTATACTGCAGTCACAGGGTGTGATTACCTCTTGTGCAGACTTAACCTGAGTTAGTGTTAATCTAGTTACCTTGGGTACCGACAACAGTGACTTCAGCACAGACTAGCCACCCAGGTAATTATCTAGGTTCCCGGAGAGGCTTGTACAGCCCATGTTATTGCCGATTCACTGCTATTGGTACTCAGACTAGGTGGACTAAAGCTAGCTTGGGTATGTCTACCCATGCTGCAAACACACCGCTGATTGTAGCGCAGACATACCCTGAATCTCTCTCTGCCTCAGTGTCCTCATCTGTAACATGGCAATGTTAATGCTAACTGACTTTTGACAAGCACTTTGATGAAAAGGCCGAGATAAGTGATAAGTATTATTAGCCAGTTGTACCTATTCCAACTTTTGGATTCGAAATCCAACACTTTTGGAATCTGGGTTCAGTTCAGAGAAGCACAGGAGGTGTGGGGGGAATGAAGGTATAGATTCCTCCCTATCTCCAGAGGGAGTAGAACCAGCGAAGGCTACTGCCACCCTCATTATTTCAGGTAAAGGAAGTAGCCTAACACCCCCATAGTCAGTGGCAAGATGAAAATCACTTCCTCTCAATTGCGAATCATGGCCTTGGTGGATTTGGGGATTTGCCATAGACCACCCCTCCCTTCCACAGAAGTAGATATGCAGGCAGCCAAACAGTGTCCCCCAGAAGACCCCAGAAAGAGTAGTTAAATAACAGTGAGCAAGAGCAGCACAACTCCCCATCCGCTGCTGAAAGCAGAGAGGAGTTCCTCATCCCTCTCTCTGTCTCGAGGGTGGGGGAGAGCTACCACAATGCTGCTCCTTGGCTGGTGTGTTAAGAGCTCCCAATCCTATTTCAGTCTATTTTAACCACTGGGGCTACTGTACAAGGCAGTAGAATGGGGGAGGTAAGGCTGCCAAGCCCCCTTGAAGACAACTGGTAAATAGAGAGTACCAGGACTTAAGAGAAGAGGTGTGGGGGCTGAAGGCCTGGCTGGAAAGGGACGGATATCTGGCTATGTGATCTCTATCACCTCAGGTGTACTGATTTTTGTGGAACATGACTGGTGTTCTTACACAGCCATGAACATCAAACCCTCTCTGGTTTCAGGTGCGCGCCCAGTTCTAGATAGACCTTTGACACAACTCTGCCTGCTCATGTCTTGTTTCCGATGCTTCCTCTTTACTTATGTCTCTTGCCTCTCACTCACCCATCTTATTGCTTTACAGTTTTCTCTGCTCTGCTGAGGACGGTGTCTCCGTTCTGCCCTTTCATTCTCCCTTTATCTCCATTTGTTTTCCATACAGTATTTATATTGCCCCCCATCACCACCCCAGCTCCCACTTTCTTTTCTGAGCTGCTGACAGCAACAGAAATGGCCAACTGCTCTGCCAGGGGCTGTGTAATGAATGCAGAAACAACAGCGATTAGAGCTGAACAGAGACATACATATGTATGTGTGTGTGTGAGAGAGTATTCATGGAAGCCTAACACCCTATTTGGAGGGATGGCAGTCTGTGTGGCACTAAAACATTCTGAACTCTCCGTAGGGGAACTCTCTGTGGATGGAATGCTTCAAAGGGGAAATTCTGCCAGCGATAAAAAAAAATTCTTTAAATAACACTGAGCAATGAGGAAAAGTCTGACGTGCTCAGTGATAGGAAGCATGTGGGCTGCACTCAGCCTTGGTGTAAGTTGGTGACACCCCATTAACTTCAGTGGCGTTACAGCGGCTTACACCAGTTGTCAAGCTGTCCTGCAGTGGCTCAAGATCGTGAGTCCCAACCTCAGGGTAGACTGCTAAGAAGCAGAACACAAACCCCCAATTGATTGCATGTTCTATACATAAATTTCAACAACCAATTTTCAAGTGTAAACTCCTCAAGAACGATGATAGCTTTAACAGGGAGTCACAGACAGTCCCCTGGGGCACTCTGATCTATCTTGCCACCCAGGTGAGCTTACCTTTGTGACAGATGGTCCCTTACACCAAAGAGCATAGCAATATTCAGGTTACTCCCAGTCACTTAGTTGCCATTAATCGCACCTTAGAACTCACACCAAAGACTGTGTTTTGTAGCCAATCCTATAACAAATTAAAGATTTTTCAACTCGGAAAAGGATATAAGAGTTATTTACAAGATTGAAGCAGGTAAACCTATGTACACACAAATGAACTCCAATCTTAAGTTTCAAAAAATAATAGAAGCTTCTATAATAAGCAAACTCTATATGTCCTTTAGGGCTAATTCATCCCAAGCACTGGGGCTCTTTTGACCGTCAGAGTCCAAGCAGCATAAAAGATAGAGTTCCTCCTTGTTAGGGCTTTTTATTCCTTCCCCCCTTCTGCTTCGAGTTGTACATTCAGCTCCTGGGACGAATTCAGTTGCATGTCTACTCTTCATGGAGAGGGGAGGAGGGAATAGCAATCAACAAAGTCTTTTGTCCTCTGATGTTCCACAATAGTTTGTGTGGTGTTGATGGGCCACCTTTTTGGGGACAAGAGATAACACCTCCTGTTGGAAACTAGTGTTTCATATTTGTTAATGTTTCTCTCCTGTCTGGTGATTTACAGTCATACTTAAATATTACTTTATAACATGGGATACAGATGTTATAAGTGAGATTAATGCATGCAGCAACTTACAAGCATTTCATAGAGTCTGAACACAGTCTTATAATTCTAATACCTATTGTAACAACACTAACACACAGGTGAGCCGGACTGGCTCCAGCTATGCATATATCAGTGTTCAGTTGAGACCTAGGGCCATTGGCATGAGCTAGCATCTGGTCTGCCAGTGTCACACCAGGCATGAATTTAGCCTAGTGCATCTAATATCTTATTGAGGCTACAGTTGGTTAAATAATTCCTTTGCCCTGTTTCCACATCTTTGTCCTAATAATAGGTGCTTGAATACTTGTTGGCCTTAGTTTTGGTGAGAAAGGGTTAGGCATGTGTTATGGCAGGGGACTTGAGAGAGATCCTTCTTAAAATTCTACCACTGAACTGAAAAGACAATCTCTCCGCCTTTCCAAAAAATTCACCCAGGAATGAAAAATTTCAGCCTGAAGGTGAAACTTATGGAAAACTACAAGCAACAGAGAACAAGCGGTTATATTGGAATCCCTTTGCCTGCTTTGAAAATAATGGTCACTAGCATGCTAGTTACAGTAAAACAGTTTAAAGGAAACACTTTTTTATGATACTCTCTGCACAAGTTACCTCTAGAACTCATTGCTACAGGAAACGCTCGAGGAAAATTTAGTAACAGTTAAAAACAGGGCAGCTTGTGGCATAGATATTACTGACACGTGCCTGCTGACCTAGCTCTTGGAGTCAATTGATTATGAAAGAATCTCAGCTTTTTTTAAATGCTTCTAACCCTCATGTTTGCAAAGAAAACCTCAAACCATGCTCCAAGTGTAACTGATGTATCAGTCTCTGCCTGAGTCAGCAGAAAGCCTGAAAAAATAGCTTTGAAGTGTAAACTGCCCTTTTCATCTTCATGGGTTGTTAACTCTCTGTTCAAGGACCCTCAGTGACACTACACCAGCAGTGGACTCTGTGGGTGAGGGTCCTTGCTGCTGCCGCTCCTCCATGATTCTGTTGGGAGGGAAACTCACACACGGAATCCTTTGCTCAAGTGGTTGGAGCCTGAGTCCTCCCTCCTTTGAGGTTGACCTCAACCCATCTGAAGTCAAGGAGCAGTGATTCAGGCAGGAGGGATGCCCAGCCTGCCCAAAGAGGAGTGGTGGTGGGCCCTCATTCATCCCAGAAGATGGTTCTTGAGAGGAGGGGCCCTTCCATTGTCATCCAAGGAGAGGCATGGCCCTGTCACCAAACTAGGAGAGTCCCCATATGTGGGGGAGTCTAGGACCTTGCACTGCCTTAATACACTCCTAGTAAGGTTACTCGCTCAGGGCTGAATCCTGCGAGATGGTATGTTGTGGTCTTTGCAGTCACGCCCTACCACATTACACAACAATGACAGCTACTCCACACACTGAGCACCTTCAGGCCATGGGAGTTCAGGGCACCCAGTACCCAGCGGTACCTTGCAACTTCATGATTGTTAAAGCAATTGTGTATGACTAACAGCTTGTCTACACTTATGTGGACTCTACCTATCCCAAAGGGAGGGGTTCTCCTGTTGGTGTATCCACCTCCCCAAGAGGCAGTAGCTAGGTTGACAGAAGAATTCTTCCATTGACCTAGCACTGTCTACATGGGGACTTAGGTCGGCTTAACAACGCCACTCAAGGATGTAGCTTTTTCACAGCCCTGACCAATGTAATTAAACCAATCAATTATTCAAGTGTATGGAATGTTAATGTGTTCGTGATTATAAATTATGTTCCTATACACTGCTATCCAATGAAACTAGTCTTCATAAATGGCATGGCGTTCATGCTGTCAGATACTCATTATTTCTGGTTGGTGGCAGAAAGGCATCAGCCTGTGTGTAAATATTGAAGCAAGCTGGAAAATCATCTACTGAAGGAATAAATGTAAACACAAATGAATGAGAAAAGGCTGGAAGTGAGAAAAGCCAAGGTGACTAGGAAATGTTAAAGAAAAAACATATTGGTCCCCTGTTTTCAGAAGATGTTGCTAAGAGGAAATGCATTGTGACTAGAACTGGTCAGAAAAAAAACTTCATGTAAAATTTTGAGTTATTGATGAAAAATCAAAATCCAAAATATTTTAGCCAAAAACTGAAATATTTCAATTCTGAATGCTGCTGTCATGCCTCATGGGCATTATAGTTGTGGAGCCTTATGTTTCCATTCTCCTCTATAGGCTGGGCTTCCTCGTTGGACTACACTTTACATGATGTAGCTGGGTTTCTCTCCATCATGAGGAGGAGGGGGGATGCTTCATGCCTGTAGTGTACCATGAGATATGAAGTCCAGCTGGGGATCTTGGCCCATACAGAACAGGGACATATGTGAGGCACCAAACTACAATACCCATGAGATATCATGGTGACGTTTTAGAATTGAAATATTTTAGGTTTTGGCTGAAAGCTTTTCAGTTTTCATGTGTTCAGTTTTTCAAAGAAAAATCCTGATTTTTCCTCAGAAAGCAGATTCTTTTCATGACAAAATGTTGTTTAGTCAAAAAGACAATTTTCTGTCAAAACACAGTTTTGATGAAAAATTTTTTACTCACCCTAATATTGACACATTTCAGCCTTCTGGATTTTTTATTTAAATGATGTTACATCTCAGATTATAGGGAGCTCCTTAGATCAAAACACTGAAATAGGAGGGTGAGTATGTAAGTTTAAATATGAGCATTTTTGATCATGTCTGTACTGCGTGAGTATTCACTCAGAATAGACAAAATTCCCAAAGGCTTGTCCCAGCATGCACTGGGCTCAGTTTAAAATGTGAGAAGGATTCTCTGGGGAAAACCTTTGATTTGGCTATTCAATGGAGGGGATATCCCCAGGGAATGGCAAGTAATTTCATAAAGATTTCTGGTGCACCACAGAAGTAGTTCGAAAAAAACCAAACAGTAACAGTCCACTCAAAGCACACTTATCTGTCTTATTTTGTTCAATAGCAGCACTACCTCTGCACGTGGGGAATACTCTTCTCCCACATCTGCATTATGGCTCAGGACACAGGCAACCTTTCACTTGTATAAATAGGAATTCTGTGCATGTAGGACAAAATTCGTTCTCCCACAGGGGTCCAAAACTAGGCTTATGCTCCACCTAAGTCATACTTAAGCCCTGATTTAAGAACCTAACTGACTTAAATCTCTTACCTGTAGAGAGAGCTGAGTGTGAGATCTGAGAGCAGAATTTTATCTCTAAATTGCTGGTGATTTTTTAAAAAACTTTCTCTATCTAGCCTTTCATATGCTCTTGCATAAATCAATCCAGTGAATCCTCAGAGATCATTTTGCTCTTTTGTCTAATAAAAAGTTTTCAGGTTATCTTTCCCCCAAAAAACCCCCATTGTTTTTGAGAGTTGGATATATTTTATTTTACTTTGAAGTTTGCTAATATCTTTAAACCAGTCATACGAATTCCTCAGATCTCCAGTTATGGACTTCTTAATGTGTAAATGTAAACAAACCCCACAGCCACAAATAAGGATCTTGCTACTTACTGAGTGGTTTTCTGAAAACTAAGTGTAGTAGCATAGTTAAACTGTATACAGCTTTTATAAACACCATGTAGAGCAGTGATTCTCAAAGTTTAGGACCAAGCACACCATATCTAAAACTCAAAAGTACTTGGCATACCGTTATTGTAATTTCATTCAGTGCAGTTTCAATGGATTCTTAATCTGATAAACCAAACCATTGCAGACCATAGTTTGAGAACTGTCATTCAAAGAAAATTGCAGGAGTTACAGTATATGACTAGCAATGAGAAATGCTCAACTTTGCTATTCAATCAAGATCACCCTAGACCCATGTGGTGACCCAGTCAAGAGCTGGAATGAAGAGCTCATTAAAAACAGTTGCTCTTTCCCAACATCTCCAACTCTGCAGATAAAGGACATGAGTAGAAAGAATATGGTTCAGTCTCATAACACAAATGTGAAGATTGGGTTAATAGCAATAAAATTTCATCATTTCTAACGCCACAATAAGCAGTAAAACCCATTCTGCATGGTCACATTTGATCATTCTGTTTTAATCATCCTACTCATTTCCCTAGTGCCCTCAGTCTTTGCATTGTCAACATCTACAGATGCAAAGCAAAGGAATGAACTATTAAAAAGGGTTATTTACAGAAATTCCAATGCATGTCACTTTCCATAAAGTGTACGTATGTATCCAAACATGGATACACATGACATCCATTGGACGCCAACAATACACAGTCATCAGATTGTATGTGTCTGAAAGCTTGACTCTGAAGTTTGACAGACAGCTGCTAAATGTGAGTTTGGCTTTCAAAAGCTGAGCAAAGGGGGAATTTTGAAAAATGGAGACTGGAGAAAAGCAAATGATAGGCAAGTGCTAGACCCATGTTAGCAAGAAACAGACCATTGACATCAAAATAGAACCATCTATAGGGGAAAGTTGTGTGTGTATCAATAAACACTGTTTAGACTTAACTGATATTATTATTTACATAGTGCCAAAAGTGTGCTAAACACATTACAAAAAAGATGCCTGCCTGTGATCCTAAAAACTCCACAAAGCCTACTGGAAAAAAGTTCACTGTTCTGTAACAGCCAGTCCGATCTGCCTGACAAACTCACTAAACCTAATACACTGCTTTCATAGAATTTACCCAAAAAGAGTCGTGTGAGGTGTTGAATGGAAGCTTACAGTCTGAATAGCACCTTTGATCTGAGGGTCTCCAAATGACTTACTGTGTTAGGTAATAATTATCCCCAATTTATAAATAGGGAAATGATGCCGAAGAGCTGTCACATATAAAGGTTCAGGGCCTGATTCTGATCTCAGACCAGGAATCCAAAGTAAATCCACTGGAGTTACCACAATCTAAGATCAGCATCAGTCAGATCAGAATAAGGCCCAAATGTTTTGCCCAACTGTCACATTCTGACTGATAATCAGGATTAGAACCCAGGTGGGCACACTGGCATTCCCCTTCTCTAATCACTAGCCAATATTATCTACCTATCCATCCAACCAAATTCTGTCCTCAGTTACATGTGTGCAATAGGAGTGAACAGGAGCTGTGGTCATGAACTTGAGGGCAGAATCTGTGTGTGTGTGTGTGTGCGTGCACTTATATGAATTGGAATGGGGTAGAGAGAGATTCAATGTATCTTCGGAAGCATGCTCTATTGTAATGTATTTCAACATATATTTGAGTTAGCCAAAACTAATCGGCATCACTCCAAAAAAGCTATATAACTACAGACGTACTCACATTCTTTATTATGAAGGACAGAAGAGACAGACAGGAAGCGAAAATGTTTCTGCCAAAGAGGTCTGTATCATTCCAGTTGTCAGAGGAACGTGGCTCTAATTCTCTCTCAAATGCCAAGGAAGTGCTCCAGGGTAAGTGTTTCACTCATCTGGCTGCTTACTGCACCAGCTGAGAAGAAAAACCATAAACTCAGTTTAGTCAGAGTGCTTGGTCTTGTGGCCACTTCATCTCTTTGTTACAGTAACAAGGTGCATTGTATTAAACCAGTGGTTCTCAACCAGGGTTATGTGTACCCCTGGGGGTACAGAGAGATTGTCCAGAAGGTTCATCAACTCATCTAGATAGTTGCCTAGTTTAACAACAGGCTACATAAAAAGCACTAGAGAAGTCAGTACAAACTAAAATTTCATACAGACAAAATGAGAAAGTAAGCAATTTTCCAGTAATAATGTGCAGTGACTCTTTCTTTTGTATTTTTATGTCTGATTTTGTAATCAAGTAGTTTTTAAGTGAGGTAAAACTTGGGGGTACGCAAGACAAATCCAACTCCTGAAAGGGGTAAAGTAGTCTGGAAAGGTTGAGAACCACAGTATTAAATTATATATTTTGTTCCAGATCCCCAGAAATGCCCGTGTATAATTTCTCACATGTAGCTTACTACAAACATGTACATTTGTCCATGAGCAATCCTGAAAACCTGGGCCTTTGTGTTTCAGTGCACCAGACAAGGTAAGCAATAAGTTCATATCTAAACGTGTTTGCCTAGAGCAAGTTTTTAGGCCCATCTCCTCAGCTGATGTAAATCCTCATAACAGAGTTACACCAATTCAGTTACAGAGTTACACCAGAGTTACCAAACATTTGGCCCTTAGTCTATCTTTGGCCATGTTTTATTATTTTCCTTGGTCTTTTCTGTTTGTCAGTGTAGTCAAACCTTGATTACCTGAACCCCAGTTAATCAACACTCTCAGTTATCCAGAGGGTGGACACGTGTCCAGAAATTTGACTTCAAGTCATTATGTGCTAGTGGGACCACAAGTAACTGAGGCCTGCATCTCTGCGTGGATGGCCCTGGTCTCTAGTATGAAATCTCTGGTATCTGTCTTGGGGCATGGGGCATTTGGTCTTCTCATCAGGGAAAGCCAGACCACCCTCTCAAAGGGTGCTAGGGAAGAAATCCTCACTGAGTGTTCCATGCCATAAGCCCCCTCCTCTGGTTTTCATCAGCCCCATAAATTTCAAATAGGGGGGAAATATTTTTTTAATTAATTCAAAAATTATATAGAAAATTCATGATTTTATTCCCTATATTTTACATACCATAGAAAGGGATCTATTTGATATTTGGCGAATGTGTACACCAAGCATTTGTCATGAGGTTAATAGAGGTGTAATACATTTTGTGAAACAAATCAGAACTATATGAAAGAACTAGGCAGCATGGAACAGCACTTCTAAAGTATGTCCAGAAGCCTGTGAGTAGAAAAAGCTTGATAGAAAAGCAGGTGGTGGAAAAGAGCCTTGATCATGCTGTTTACATATGACTTCTACAGGAAAGATCCAGAAAGAGACACTAATGAAAGGGCATTACAGAGCTAATGATAATGAAGGGATATTTTTAGAATACTGAGTGATTTTCCAGTTATATTTCTCAATACCCATAAATAATACTGCAGGGACATCAAATAGCAGGTCTCCTTGGCAGAAGAAAACAATGTGATTTTTATAAAAAGCATCATTCTGATTAAAATACAAAAGATTTATATGATTACATCTCCAATATAGTGATGGGAAAGCAGAGTCCTGAGTATTTTATAATGCTGGTCTAACTCTGAAATGTGATTGTAAAAACTGCCTCATGGGCTTCTATAGCTTTTCTCTCTGTGTCGTCATATCAAATCTGACTAGTTACAAGTAATAAGATGGTTTTCCCTGTCAGCAGCACACACTCAGCCTGGAAGCTGAAAGTCAAGCTGTGTTCTTTTTGGCTCACACATCACCAACAATAAAGATTCTGCAAGTAGAACCTAGGGCCTGATCCGGAGCTCTTTAAAATTGATGGGAGTCAACTCCATTGACTTTAACAAGAGTTGATTCAATCCCTTAATGATTTCAGAGCTCACATATGGTTTTTTAAAACTTCACATTTCACCTTTTAAATTGTAAACATCTGACTTTGCTCAAACGTCCCATGCTCTTTTCTCCAAGGGGACTTCTTGTGGAGAAAATACTCCTCAACCCTTTTAAGGGTAGCAAAACCTGCCCTCAACAGAATAAGTGTAGACTTTAAGAGCCAGATTAGCAAATGTGTTCAACACCAACCACTTGGGTCAGATTTTCAAAACTGCTCACATCCCATTTAGGTACTTAGGTGAAGGAACCCAATTTTCAAAGGAGCTCTGCACCCAGGAGCTCCCAAATCTGTCCATAAAATGACAAAGTAAAAGGACACTCTTAGCTATAAATAAAAAAAATACTCTGTGTTACTAATAACACTCTAGACTGTTGAAACTGAAATACCCTTTTCACACTGATGGTATGTTTGCTTTGCATTTTGCTGAGCTAAGGGGTGGCACATCCAGCCTCCCCATGGGCTAGCACTATTGCTGTGTGGGAACCGGATTTTTCTTTTTGCAAGGAATTCTACAATTTTGTAATTTTTTTCATTCTGAAAGAGTACAAAAACAAGTTTTGATATTTCCCACAGAACAAAATTCCAATAAATAAATAAAATAGTTTCAGGTTGATCAAAATGTTTCATTTAGGTAAATCTGAAATGTTTCAGTCTGAATTTTGAGTTTTTAAATGTTTTTATATCAAATAAATTTTGAAATGTAAAATCATTCCAAAATGAAAAACTAATATGTTTTATTCCAGAAATATTTCAATGGGATGTTTTGACATTTTTAAAATGCTTTGTTTTAATTTATTTTCCCCCAAGGTGAAATTTCATCACAATTGACTTGTTTCCATGAAGCATTTTGCTTTCAGTGAATCAGCATTTTCTGACAGGCTTTCTTGGAAATTTTCCCATGAATTAGTTGAGCACTTGCTCATTCAGAGGAGCAATAAGAAGCACTGATCTCTTCATTACAGTGGTGTAAATGAGGAGTAACTCCACTGGGATCAGTGGCGTGACACCAGTATGAAACAAGTGCTCTTGAGAGACCCAGGTCCATTGTATTTGCTGACCCTGAACTGTTCTGATGTGCAACTGCAGAATAGCTTTGATGCCAGATGTATAGCTGACACAGCTCAGCTGCCCACCTCTCCACTCCCTTGGATAAGGATGGGGTTGGCCCATGTTCTGTTCATTATTTGGGATTATTTATAGTTTTAAAAATATTTTTTTACAAAAGCTTTGTCATTCACCGTAAAAGGATCAAAATGTTCAGCTTTGACAATGATATCTAGGGGGAACAGCATCACAATCATTTAAAACACTCTTGCAATGTAACATGGTTTCACATTAAGCTTCCTGACACCAATGCTGCAGAAGAGATGAATGAAAATGAAGTGTCTGTTATGATGAGAAATGTCAAGGGCAGATATGAGGCAAATGCACGTGATTTTACATGAAGAATTGACCTTACATAACAACAGACAATGGTGCTGCCCACCTTCTTTATCCTAGTTCTTTTGCGCTCTTCTTCCCTTAGCAATAAACTACTCCTGAGCTTAAATATATATAAATCCTGAAAGATCACTGAAAAATGAATATAAAGAGCTGCATGTCTGAACGTAACAATAATGTTCTGAAACACTGCCCTCTTGTGGCAGTTTCATTATACCACCATGGCTGCAGTAGCGTACAGCCTTGCTACAGGTCAAAGGCACCTGAAGGCAGGAGACAAAATGGAAACTTCTTCAGATTGCAGAGATGAAGATAGAGAGTTGGTTTTGTGCAAAAAGAAAATGAATCAGATGAGACAGGTGCCCAGTAAGATGATGACAAACTAACTGAACTGCTGCCAAGTGAAAAGCAGCCTCGGATTCCCTTGATGGTTTTCTGCACTTATGTGAGTCTCAGAGCCACGTAGAATGCAGTCACCTTGCTGGAGCAGTTCAGTGTCTACATCGACAAACGGTCAAGAAGGTTTACAACTCAGGAAGGCAGATGACCCCGGATGGCTTTTTCAAAAACTGAACTCACTACTTTTCCAAGCCAAATTTGCTCTATAGCATCCAGCACATCCTGTCATATAAACCCCGTATAAAGTGTTACAATAAATTTTGCAATAAATATCAGGTGAAGGTATCCTAAATAACATGAATCTTTTTTCTCCCAGCATAAGTCAGGAGATTTCCTGCAATAGATTGTTTCAATAGTCATTATTTAATTTGTAAAAAAATCATGTTCTTACTGTATGAGTTCTGCTTATTTGTAGTATTTTACCATGTGCTCCCCAATGTGCTTTTAAAAATGAATCAGCATTTATCTTAATTTTTTTGCTGTGTTTATTATTAACTAAGGTTATAGCTTTTTGTGTTAAAAATGCTGCAGGAATGAGAGTCAAGTTTTCTACTAAGGGAGTTTGTAAATTAAATACCAAAACATTTTCAGAACACATGCTTTATGCAGGATAAAAGGTATGCATACAGACAAGGTCAGCCTTTACAGCTGGCAGTCTATTTAAGGCCTGATCCAAAACCCACAGAAGCCAATGTGAGTCTTTCCATTGACTGCAATTGGCTTAGAATCAGACCCTTAATGAACAAATTTCTTGTCCCATGCTAAATGTATTGACCTCCAGTCCAGTGAATAATCTATGCCAGAATTTATATGGCTCCAGTCAAATGAATTATATACCACAATCTACCCCAAAATTTGATTAGAAATTCTTGTGAGGCTGTGAGACTCCAAAGTCCAAGGAAGGTAAGTATTCCATGGTTTAACACCCCTCCTGTTGTCTGTTTTTTTGATATAGCTAATGGATATCACACCCTGAGCTGGCCACTACCATTCTCATCTTGTTTTGATGACCCTGGTTATAGAATCTCCCATTAAAATGTCTGTTTCTGTCTATTTCTTTTATGTTTGTACACAGAGAAAAGTGGGTATAGATACTAACAATGTTTCATCTGTATACAACAAAGGACCTAGCATACATATTTTGTCTATAAACCTGCTTTAACGTGGTTCATCTAAAAGGTATATAGATTTAAGTAAAATTGCTGGATTTAGGGGATTTTTAAAAAAAGTAATTTATTTACATGGAAAACTTTGATTGTAATATTTGGTTTTCAGTGAAGATTTAGGGCCCAATCCTGCTTCTATTGTCTTTAATGGGAGCAGGGTTAGGCCCTTGGATTTTACCAGCTGGGTTTACTGAGACCCAAAGGATTAACACATGACTCGGCTAAAGTCCTCCAGTAGGTAAGTGGCTCATAGGACTAGAATCATAGGACAAAATTCTTAAATGGGGCTGCATACACTTAGGCATCTAATTAAGTGGGCTGATTTGCAAAAATGCTGGACAAGTACAACTGTCACCGAAGTCAATGGCAGACTACCCAAGGTTCTGAGCTCTCTAGACCTGATCTAGCAAAGCACTTAAATGCATGCTTAATGTTAAGCATGCGAGTAGTCTTACTGAAGTTAATGGGAGAACTCTACTGCTTAAAGTTAAGCACACACTTAAGTGTTTTGCTGGACTGGCACCAGAATGCTCAACATCTTGCAAGATCAAGCCTGTAACTGCCAAAGGCCCCGGTCCTGTTGTGCCAACATGACTCATTTTAGTAATCCCAATGAAATTATATGAGTAATCCCATTAACCTATAATAATAATCTGCCAGTACAAAAAATAGGAACTGAAAGTACAGCTGGTTATTAAATTCATATAAATGAAAACTTAGGAAGATTTTTATGACTACCATATTTGGAATAGACTTAAATGGGACTATGGGCAGGAGAATAGGTTTTCAGGGAAGGTCCCAAATACTAAAGAGTGATGTTGTTTGGAATATTCTTTTGCACTATATTTACTCATTTTATTTATTTTTTACTGCATTTAGAAGGCACTTATCACCATAGTGTCTGAACTCCACATGTAATGATGTGGGAAATAAACTGCATGTCACCTTATGGAACATTGATCCATGGTCTTTTTTTCTCATATCCCATGGTTCATGCATACTTTCCAGTGCTTTTTTTCCCCTCTGTTTACAGTTTTGTCAGACATACCCTTAAATTTCCTTAATAAAGTTAACATCAGGTTGCTCGATTGCAGGGCACTTCATATGGCGAGAGGCGTATTATCTTGTTATAAGAACAGTATTGCCTGAACTATGATTTGCTGTGTGTCACCACCACCCCTGCGTCATTCTGATGAATAAAGAAATTTTGGTCAGCTAGGGTCTCATAACTTACCTTTCTCTGCTATGTCTTCAAATGAACCCGAGGACTAGCCGTGAGTTAGCTTTCTTTGATCTTCAGTTAGCGTAATCCACTTCTCACGAGGCTGTCCTTCATGGTTTGTTTTTGATATTTAATCTGTTTGGACATCTCTAAAAGCGGAGTGATTTTGAGGCAGCAGTAAGGTGCCGATTAGTTTATTAAGTGATCTTGTACAAAATGCAGGGCCAGCTCTAGGTTTTTTGACACCCCAAGCAAAAAATTTGCCGCCCTGAGCTCAGGTGGGGCTGGGGCTCGCAGGCGGTGCAGGAAGTGGAGGGAGTGATGTCACCTTCTCCCAGCGCCTGCAGGGGCTTTACCTTCCTCCCCCGCCCGGCCGCGCAGAGAAGCCCCGATATAAGGCGTGGCACAAGGCAGCGCAGCAGCCAGTGCGCAGAGGAGGCGGTGCAGCCCCGGCTCCCCGGCAGGACTCGCCCTCTTCTCCCCAGGTAGCGGCTGGGCCCTGGCAGCTCAGCATTCCGGGGCTGCGGCTTCCCCTTTCTGCTGCGGCTGGGGGCGCGGCGCCCTCGCCCCGTCTAAGTGGCGCAGCTCCGAGAGCGCAAGGGCCCCGAAAAAAAAGGATGGCCGGAAGGCCGCCCCTGGCAACGTGCCGCCCCAAGCATGTGCTTGCTTCGCTGGAGCCTAAAGCCAGTCCTGACAAAATGACAAGTTTCAGCTTCTCCTGGAGCCTGACTAATCCAGCCAAAAAGAAGTGTAGAGAAAACCATTCATCTACCTTTTATCTCGCTTATAAATTGACATTGTCTCGTGTCCAACCTGACTCAGAGCCATATACACAGAGAGACAAGCGCACAGAGCAGAAGTGAAGATTTATACTTTAAGAGCCTCGTCTGGGGTATGCTAGCGCCACTAGCTTCAGGTATGTCTACCCTGCAGCTGGGAGGTTGTGATTCCCGGCACAGAGAGACTCTCACTAGCTCAGCTTGAGCAAGCTCACTAAAAATAGCTGCGTGGATGTTGTGGCACAGGCAGCACTTCAGCCTAGCCACCCACACTTGGACCCGGGGCATCAGGTGGGCTTGTACTGGGGTAGCTCACTGGAGCCGCCACCCAGGCTGCAACATTCACACTGCTACTATTAGTGTGCTAGCGTGAGTCTGTCTTCCTGCACTGGCAATCATACCTCTCAGCTGCAGTGTGGACATCTGCTTCAATGGAGCTATTCTGATTTACCTGAGCTAAGGATATGACCCTGATAATACAGCTGGGAGGTAAAATTCAGTGAATAGTAAATATGTGGGAAAACACATTTTTTCAGAGCATCAAAACTATTCACAAATTCTGGGTGAATTTAGCAAATAGTTTCAGCTGGAAAAAGTGGAAAAATTGTTTGGAAATGTTTAAATGTTTTGTTTTCACTTTTCTGAAACAAAATGTTTTGACATTTCATTTTGAAATGACAGATTTCAGAGTAGCAGCCGTTTTAGTCTGTATCCACAAAAAGAACAGGAGTACTTGTGGCACCTTAGAGACTAACAAATTTATTAAAGCATTGGGCTACAGCCCACTTCATCAGATGCATAGAATGAACTTACAGTAAGAAGATGTATGTGTGTATATATATATATATATATATATATATATACACATACATACATATATATACATACAAAGAAGGTGGAAGTTGCCACACAAACTGTAAGAGGCTAAAAGAAAAGGAGTACTTGTGGCACCTTAGAGACTAACCAATTTATTTGAGCATAAGCTTTCATGAGCTACAGCTCACTTCATCAGATGCTGTAGCTCATGAAAGCTTATGCTCAAATAAATTGGTTAGTCTCTAAGGTGCCACAAGTACTCCTTTTCTTTTTGCGAATACAGACTAACACGGCTGCTACTCTGAAACCTGTAAGAGGCTAATTATGCTCAAATAAATTTGTTAGTCTCTAAGGTGCCACAAGTACTCCTTTTCTTTTTGCGGATACAGACTAACAGGGCTGCTACTCTGAAACCTGTAATTAATTAAGATGAGCTATTATCAGCAGGAGAAAAAAACTTTTGTAGTGATAATCAAGATGGCCCATTTAGACAGTACAAGAAGGTGTGAGGATACTTAACATAGGGAAATAGATTCAATATGTATTCAAATAGAGACTGGGAGTGGCTGGGTCATTACACATATTGAATCTATTTCCCTAAGTTAATTATCCTCACACCTTCTTGTCAACTGTCTAAATGGGCCATCTTGATTATCACTGCAAAAGTTTTTTTCTCCTGCTGATAATAGCTCATCTTAATTAATTAGCTTCTTACGGTTTGTATGGCAACTTCCACCTCCTCTGTATGTATGTATATATATCTCTTCTTACTATATGTTCTATTCTGTGCATCCAATGAAGTGGGCTGTAGTCCACGAAAGCTTATGCTCTAATAAATTTCTTAGTCTCTAAGGTGCCACAAGTACTTCTGTTCATTTTGATATGGTGTTTCATTTCATTTTTTAAAAGGGTGAAAAACACCTGAAACAAAACAAAAAGCAAAATAAAATCTCTTTTGGGTTGAACAACATGTTTCATTCAACTTGAAATTTCTTTCTTTCTTTTAGTGAGGAAAAAATGAAAAAAATCAGTGTTGGTTCAAACAGAACTGAAAAACTCATTATTTGCTTAACCTATCTAATACTGTTTTGATATGGTTGGGGAGAGGGGCTGCTGAAAGTCAAAGACACACTAAAAATGAAGGATTCATAATTTTGTTGTGATTCTGTGGGGTTGTTAGAGGTCTTAGTTCCCCACTGGAATTATAGAGTATAAAAAATACTGTGCAGACAAGAAAGCTGAGATTCCGTTGGAAGGGATCTACTAAAATCTCACACCCCACTGAGTCAGTAATTAATCTTTGTTTCAGCATGGTGTTAGGTGCCACTGAGCTGCTGCAGTACAGTTTTAATAGGAGATATAAAGCCAAGGTCCTGATCACCAAGGGTCATTAAAGATTCCAAGATACTTTCGTAAGAGTAGGTGTTGATTCTGGTCCAGTTGTCTGACTAAATTTCAACATGGGTCATTTATTCTGCCTGTCAAAATATGGATATCCGTTTCAGTTGGTTACGGTATTTCCCCACATAGTCTCTCTATGAACAATCTTCTATAAGCTGCTATAAACACTATAGATGCCTACCTTTGTATTCATATAGCTGTAAAATAACATGAGAAACTTACGAGGGAGCAGAGTGCAGATCAGAAGGAAAGGAGCAGACCGTGGCTATTTCTGGGCCTGTAATCAGAGCTGAATGAATAATGGGGGTTTTTTGGTTTGTGGGGGCCGAACCGAAAATCCGAAAAAAATCCATTTCAATTCAAACCAAAATATTTTTTCCTGAAAGATTTCACTGAAACAAAAACTCCCCCCCCCCAAAAAAAAATCATTTCAAGTCAACTCAAAATGATTGGAGGCGGGAGGAGGGTCATTTCACATTAGCCATTTGGGGTGTTTTTTGGTGTTTTTTTTTTTAAATTGGCCAATGTTAATTTGAAACATCATTTCAAATCGAAAAGTTGAAATGAAACGTTCCAACTCTTTCCAAACGAAATGATTTTAGACTCTTTCACTGAATTCAACGACTAGGCTTCAGGAACCAAAAAATGCTTTTTTTTTTTTCAACACAAAACTTGGGTGTCAAAAAAATTTCATCCAGCTCTAGCTGTAATTCTTAACAGTTGCAGCTTCATTGGGGGCAGCAGCAATGGAAACTACTGCTGAGACAAAGATCATATGATTTTGCCATTTTATCATCTAGAGCCTGAGTTCCTGAGAGACTTGTCTGCTTTATAGGTTCCACTGGTGGTATCATTGCTGGAGCTGAACCCACTGGGAACCATAGATCTGATAAATCCTCGTGTAGATGAGGCCCTAGTGATTGGATGAATCCATGTTCCTCAAGCAACAGGTGTGACTTTTCACAGCTGATCCCTGCCTTCCCATTGGAGCAGAGAGACCAGGTGGTCTCATTCTGCCCCCTAATAACCTCCAGAAGGTGAGACCAGCAACCAGCATCTTTTTTCTTTTCTGTTTCCTTCCTCACACCTTCCTTCTGAAGGCCAACAGTCAAATTCTGCATCCGAGAACTCAACTAACTTCTAAACATGTCAGTTTGTGACAGGCAGTCTCCAGGTCCCCAGTGTGCATTGCTCCCAGATGCAGGTCTCCTTCATTGATGGTGATAATGATATTTTCTGCTGATAGAACACTTTCATTTTAGAGTTTGAAGGAGTTTTACAAAGATGAATAAACATTTTTATCCCCATTTTACAGATGCAGAAACTGAAGCCCACGTAGTCAAAGTAACTTGTCCAAGCTCACAGAATGAGTCAGTGGCAGAGCTGGGAATCTAAACCATCTCTCCAGAATCACAGCCCCATGCACTAACCTCTTGACCACAGTGCTCATGATCTTTGTCATCACACTGATGCTGATCTGAGAGGCAAGAAACTTGGGTTCTGTTCCCACCTCGTCTATTGACCTACTGTGTGACTTTGAGTAAGTCACTTCACCTTTTTGGGCTTTAGTTTTCCCATCTATAAAATAAGGAGCAAGATAACTTTACCTCTCTTAGCAAAGTACTTTGAGATCTACTGATGAAAAGTACTCTGTTGAGAACTAAGTGTTATTATTTATTATTCTGTTGCAGTGGAAATTTAACTTTTTGAAATGGTTTATTCCTTTGAAAGATATTTGACTTGCTCAAATTTCTCTATATGTTTGGTTTAATGTTTAGAAAATATATTCCTGTTACGTGTCTGTCTCCTTAACAGACTACTTTGTCTCAAGTCAGATGAACTCTGTTTTGTTTAACTGACACAATAAATCACATAGCAAGAGACTTGAAAAAAGCAACACTAATAGCCCTCACCTAGAGTTGGCATTTTTTCCCTCTTCCAACATTTTAAATGCTGATATTTCAGAGTATAAAACACTAAAGAGAGACCTGATCTTTGTTGCCAAGACAATTAAAATGAAGAGCAAATGATATAATAATGGATGAATATGTTACTGTGGGAGCAACTGTGTTAGACCCTTACAGTAATGAAATTTACTATTTGATAGAGCAGAGTGAATACTATAAAAGGAATTTTGCAAATATTCATTCAGGTTCAGTTGAGTCATTCAGTTTTAATGACTTCATTGCTACTAAGTGAGTGCCCTTTTATGTTTCCTCTCCCTGAATATTCTAGCCACAGAGTTTACAATACAAATGTTTGTGGGAGCAGAAATTTTGCAGAATATTCATAAAAAGCACATTTCAAATTCATGATCATATTTGCACTGGAAACCTGATTCTGGCCCTGATTCAGGAAAGGAGCCTTAATCAGGCAAGCACTTGTGCTTATCTTTAAGCTTGTACTTAAGTCCCACTCACTTTTGCTACCATTGAGGACAAGGGGAGTTTTGCCACTGATGTCAATGACAGCAGGTTTGGGCAGTTTCTTCAGCGAGCTCCAGATGATATTCCAATCCCTTATTTGTCGACTTCTGAATTTAAACAAAGTTCTAGACAAAGCTGTCAGCAGGCTTCAGACATCTCTGGTGGTCATCCTTGGTTCCATCATGATCTCACCAACTGGCCACTTAGGAATGTTGAGGGAGGTATCATTTCTCACCCAACATGGTTACTCTGCTCCTTTGCTGTCATATATGGACGAGACGGGTTTGTACAAGATTTGTTGCAGTTGTAGAACAGTGGCAATATCAATTATATAAATGGTCATATTCAATCACACAGCATCACAGATGGGAAATCAGTTCTAGCTTCAGTGAGATTCTTCGTTGTGCCTCTGAGTAGTACAGCATAAAACACATAGCCCAGGGCAGCAGAATGGACTATGGTCGTTTTAAGTAGCCCCTGGAATAATTGTAACAGCCCCGAAGACCTGTCTAAATTATGGCACTAACACTGCATTGCTGAAAGCCCCTTCCTCATGCCACCAGCCCTGCCCTTCACACATCCCCTACACCCGGGCATGCAAAGGGGATCCTCAGAAGGTAGCCTTATGACTGTCTGCTGCAGTGTTTGCACCAGGTGAATTCTTGATCCAAACTTTTAGATCCCTTTTCTGCTGTTCCTACCCCTTTTCCTGGTGTAAAGGAGCTGGATGCGAGAATCTCACATGTGAATTCTACCTCAAGAAGGGGCTGGTTGACCATAAATGAACACGGTAAACATTGCTGAGGGGCCTCCCCCCTCACAATCTGCTATGGTGGAGCCTGGCTGAGCCTGAGAGCTCTGGCTAGGCTTCACGCTCACTCAGCAGGTCCATTGGGATTTGCCATTAAAATGGAAAAACAGGTCACTAATAGAAATGCCATTGCTGTGTAAATACCTGCAGCCCAATCCTTTCTACTCACCATTAGAGCTAGGCAATAAAAGATTTTGCTTTTATGGCATTTCCAAAAAAAAATTGAAAAAAAAATTTCAAGCTGACCTGAAACTGAAGTTTTTTTAAACATTCGGTGAATCAAAAAGTTGGGAGAAAAAATGGTTTGAGGTAAAAAAACAAATATTTTGGTCAACCCTAAACTAAATGTTTCATTTTGGTTTCTAGCTTTTAAAAATGTTTTAAATCTAATTGAAGACAATTTCAAAATGAAGAGTTGTTTTGAACAGAAAAATTGAAACATTTGGTTTCAAAAGAGTCAGAACAAACATTTTGATATTGGGGAGTTTTCTGTTTGGTTTGGTTTTGCTTTTGTTTTTCTTTTGACCAAAACAATTAGCGAACACAATATGAATTGGCAAATATTTCAATGTAGTTGAATCTACAAATAAATATGTTTCTGATAAAGATCCATCTGGTTCTTTAAGGAGAATCTCATCTGACCGGGCTTCAGTACTCAGTACTTCAGTACTCCTCAAGCTTTCCACTAGTTGGTGGAGACAAACAGATAACCACTGATCAGCACATCTCTGGTTGAGATCCAACTGGATTTGCTAGGACAGAATGGGACAGAGACTGCTGTGCAGTCTGGCTCTATCTAAGACTCCCCAAAGCAGGTGGTTCACCAGCTAACTACATGGGCCACTTGCACCTGTTTGCACCTCTTCTTCATACTCTCAGGGCTGTTTTCTTCTAAATAACTTTTGTTGAGCCCATTGAGCTCTGGCATAGAAATGCCAACTCCTCCGCCTTCCCTTTTATATGAGAGAGACAGAGAGTACTCTGCTGGCACAGACAGTGTAGCTGGCTTTTAGATCATGTTTCACATGACAGTGCCCTCCTCTGGAAGCTGTTAGGATAAGAGTGAATGCCTGTTGTGCCACACAGAGATGCTAGTGAATTGATGAGCCTGTAAAGAGATTCGTAGGCTGATTGGGGAGTGCATTGTTAATGCTATTAAATATTACTTAGACTACAGCAAGCTGCATGTTCAACAGTTTAAATTTTAATTGCTTGCTGATGCAGACACAAGACTGAATATATGTAAATCCTATTGAAAGCTAATATCATTTTGGCTGCTCAGATGGATTAGCAGCCGCTACAATTAGTAGCATGTGCAGCTAACGATATTAGTGGAGAATCCATCATACAGTGGCGTGGGGTGCATTTAAATTTGAACACAAGTGATTTGCCTCTTTTTTTCTGCTATAATAGGGATATTGCCAACCAGATTATGTACAACCATACCATATTCTTTAGGGGAGGGCCAGGAGCTGGCAGAAAATGTGACTGACTTACTATAACTTTGAGTGTTTCTCCCCTTTCTGATTATGTTCATGGTTTATGATTCCAGCTGAGAAGCAAATGCCTCATCCATTTTTTCCCCTGCCCTGCTCTTTTCCTGTGACATTGCAATGTTTGTTTGGGAGGTGAAGGCAGAGAGAGAAAGGGAAAAAAAAGAAACTTCTCTCTTGTGGCTAATGCAAAGTCATTTCAAAACTCATGCCCTATAAAACCTTTATATCGTGTGTTTGTGTGTTCGTTACATATAAAAAACTACATTAAAAATGTTAAGGTTTCAAAGTCAAACATTCAAAAGTTAGGAAATGCCGGAATTGTCTGTGCAAAATGCTATGTTTACTGTACACTATTCAAACATTAATGAAATAAACATTAATTAATGTATTTTCACAACTTCCTTGCCAGGATATTGATATATTATTATCCTCATTTTACAAATGGGGAATGGAGACAAAAAGAGATTAAGGTCAAAAGTGGCCACTGATGCTGGGTGTCAAGACACCTAGGACGGATTTTTATATAATTAGCATTATATAGCACTTTATATGTTCAAAGCACAGCTCTCATTGACTTCAGTTGCAACTGTGAGCGCTCAGAGCTTCTACAAATCAGACCCCAGCATCTCAAGTCCAGCACCCAGAAATTGAGGAACATAAAATTAGTGACTACCTGCTAAAAGTTGGTTTAAGTGACTTTCCCAGTATCACACAAGAATTCTGTGGCAGAGGTAGAATATAATTATTCTGGACAACATTCAAGTGCCTTAACCATGAGTCCATTCCTTCTCTTCCTGCAATCCCTTGCCTCATTCACTACATGTCTTCCAACTTCTGTGACAAATGAGGCAGGGGTCCTACAGACAACAGCTTCTGTCACTTTGCAGTCCTGATTGATCCCCAGAGCAGGTCCAGCCTGTGCACTGAATGAGGCAGTCCTGTGGAAAAAAATAGTAAGGGATCCTATAATTAATGACTGTATCAATGGGAACACACAAGGGGTCTGATTTGCTCAGGCAGCCTTAATGTTAGCATTTCCTCATTTTTGAGTGCTTGACTTAGCAACTGAAATATTTCCTAGATTTTTCTGGTAGCAGTAATAGGTTGTCATCCCCCATGGTGACCAGCTCTAGAGGGGAATGAGAGAGAGACTTTGCTAATGGGCTTCACAGCTTTTACTGACAGCAGAGGAATGCTGAGACTCAGGAATTCAGAGTTCAGTTCCAGGTTCTGGAAGGGAGTGTGCTCTTGTGGCCACAGATCTTCTGCCCTGTTCTCTCAAACCTGTCCCCTCCAGCCTGTCCTGGCCTCAGTCCTCTTCTTTCTTTCCCTGTCCCCAGCTCCTCATCTTAGTCTCCTTGCCTAGGAAGCCCCAGTCTCCACTGTACTGGGCTTTTTATCCTAGTCTTAGTCTTCTTGCCCACCCAGTCCCAGTCTTCCCCCCACACCTCTTGTCCCAGTAATCTCTTTGTCTAGTCAGTCACAGTTCTCCCACTCTCACCCTGGCTCTTACAATCTGTCTCTTCCCCAGCTGCAAGTTTCCAGTCTACTTCCTTTGCCATATTCCCAGACCTCTCTTTTGTCCCATCTGCATTCCAGTCAGGCAGTTTCCTTCTCCATGCCGCCTGGCTGACAACAGGGTGAGCATTGAGGACACAGGAGAGACAGTCCCTCTGCTTTCAGTTCCTTTTCCTGGCACCACAGCAGCCTGGAGCAGCAATTTCAGTGAAGACAAGGCCTAAGGTTTGACACCTAAAAGTATATTTTGGCCTGTGAGTAATTGGCCTGATTTTCAGAATTGCTCAGCACCCATAGCTTCTACTTATATCAGTGACCCAGAACCTCAGTAAATCAGGCCACCTATTTAGATGCCTAACTCAAGCTACCTTACTTCAGGCCCCCAATTTTGAAAATTTTGGTGTAGGTGTTTAAAGCTAAGCAAGCAAAACTGAAGACCCCCTCAACATCAGAGGCGGTTTTAGAAAAGTATTGCCAATCTGTATATGCAAATGATATTTGCATGCATGCAAATCTAAGAGAGATTTTATGCCAAAATTTTGCACACGCAAAACTAGAGTGACAAATGGAAAGGCTGCTTTGGGGCTTGAACAAATCAGTTAACTTTACTTCAATTATAAGCTCTTTTGGGCAAGAGGCCATCTTGTTGTTCTGTGTTTGTACAACACCTCGCACAGTGGGGTCCTACTCTAAGACTGGGGCTCCTAGGCACTATGGAAATACTATAAATAATAGTAATAATAATAATAATAATAACTTAGAGCTTTTAAGAGTTCGTAGCCACAGCACCAATATTCCTAGAAATAGCCATCTCTTGAGACAGGTGGCTGACAAATGGCTGGCTCATGACAGCATACCACATATGTCACAAAAGGGGCATAGACAATACTGTTCAGTTGCTTCTTATTTCAAGTGATTTCTTCATTGCAGAGAACCACATTTATCTTCATTCTATGCAGATCTCCTGTTTTCCCATTTTTCTGTTGCTTAAATAATTGGCTTAAGAAATAGTGGATAATGAAACTGTAATAGTCACATTATATATATTTTAAATGATTTCAAATCATTTCAGGCTTCCTTCTTCACTCTTTTCTATTGTGTCCTTTATTGTGTGAATTCATTTGACACATGGTCCCTGGTAAGTTTTGTGCAGCATGAGAACTGTTACTATAACGGTTTCTAAAAAGGAGGGGTGAAATCATGACCTCACTGAAGTCAATAGTTGACTTCATTTGCCATTGATTTCAATGTGTCCCGTTTCTCTCTTGGTTTTTTATTGGGGTTGAGAGAGGTGTTAGGTGACTTCAGTACCATGAAAGGTGCCTGCTTGACAAATCTGGCAGGAAGTCTTCTGCTTTGTGCACATGTAACTCAAAGCCAAAATACATTTTTTTTCTGATTAGCCCACCCCTTCTAGGCTAGAACTTCAGCATGTGCCCTAGAGGTAAAAGTCTCCATTGACCTGCTATATTGTTTTTAATTATGCTTTGCAGGTGTTTTCTTTTTTACTGAGTGGTCCTTGAAGATCATTTTTCAAAGCAACTAATGGAAATCCTGCAGCTAACTCCCCAGGCACCATTTTGTAAATCCCTGTGCATAGGTAAATACATATACTGTACATTGCTAAATCACATCTACTGCTTTTTAAAATGTAGCTTTAAGCTGCAGTGCCATTCCATTAGTTTCATTATGTCTGAATTATAGGTGCAGCAGTGGGGCCATGTGTAGCCATCCAAGCTAGTCGGACAAACACCACGAAGAATATACAAGCCATGAAAGTACATCTGGGGAAAGGAGAGCCCACTGGTTTTTCCTGCTTGAAAAAGGCTTTTAGACAATGTTGTTATGAAATATTGCTGCCCCATTATTTAAGATCCTTTTAAGGAGCAGTCTTCTTCCACATCCCCACCTCAGAAATGTTAATCTTATCACAGGTATCAATCGTTTGGGTAAAAGAAGAGAAACTGCTCCTTAAAAGGATTTTAAATAATGTCATTAAGAAATATAGCAGCATTTTTCCCCAAATGAGAGTACAAGCCAAGAGTGTACTAAGGGGAGGGATCTTTTTAAAAAGTCTTTAAATAATGTTACTCTACTTCTTGGCAATACTCTTTAAAGCCATTTAAAAAGCAGCTCTACTCTGGACAGCTTGACAGCTCAGTTAGTTGTGTGTGACTGTAACACACATGCCCAGGAGAGACTGAAGAACTTGTGAATGATGCTTGCACTTCAGGCTGGTTCGATTTGGGAGCACTATGACTACATAGTTTTATGTCTTCAAGGGTGGGGAATGGTTATTTAGCCAAGCACCGTACAAGTTGAGTCGCTTCCCAAAGGTGGTGAGATTGGGTCTTCTGTCATCAGATGCTCATATGAGTGCTAGTGGGGCTACATTGCAGAGGTTTGTGAAGCCACATTGCTTGGTTTGAGATTTTGTTACAAAATAGAAACTTGGCTGAGGTTTGCCAAAAGATTAGTCAAGTTCAATCAAGCCTAACTTCAAGTGCGGATTTTTTAAAACGTGGATCATTCAAACTCAAACTCCAAACCAAAGCAAAACTCATGGTGCAGATGCCCCATGAAGAACGAAAAGGTTTCAGCAACCCCCTGTGAACCAAAACTGCAGTGTCACAGAGCTATAGCCACTCAGGGCAAGTCTACACTCCAATTAAACACCTGCAGCTGGCCCGTGTCAGATGACTTGGGCTCATGGGACTTGGGCTATAGGGCTGTTTAACTGCAGTGTAGGTGTTTTGTCTCGGGCTGCAGCCCAGTCTCCAGGACCTTCCCACCTTGTGGGATCCCAGTGCCCAGGCTCCAGCCTGAGCCTGAATGTCTACGCTGCAATTAAATATCCCATAGCTCGAGCCCCACAAACCCGAGTCAACTGACATGGGCCAGCTGCAGATGTTTAATTGCAGTGTAGACATACCCTTGGAAGATCCAGGATCAGAATTTGGATCTGTACATGGTTCTTCACTGGATACCATACCTGCATTAGAGTACTGTCACTTTGAATTTATCATATGCAAAATGTTGGCCCATCAATAGGAACTCAATACCAGATTATCCCACCCCCAGCAGAGTAAAAGGGTGTAATTTACACCAGTGCCTACAAAGAGCCCAACAGTCAGCACAATAATGCACCCCCTCCTCCTTCTGAACACAGTACTGTGGGCAGGACTGGCTCTAGGCACCAGCAAAGCAAGCACGTGCTTGGGGCGACACATTTCCAGGGGTGGCATTCCGGCACCAGCCTTTTTTTCCCCCCTGGTCCCGCTCAGTCAACCAATGAGCCCCTGCGTGGGGCGGGGCGGCGGGCTCAGTGTGGGGAGGGGGCGGACCAGGGGCGCCCGCCCAGCACCAAACCACCCGGGGCAGCGGGTCCCTTACCGGCCGTGATTCCTGCCTCGATTCCGGGCTCCGCTTGGCTCCGGCTCCAGCTCCAGCTTCTCTGCCACTTGTGACACGTGTGGCAGGGGCGGGCAGGGGGGGAGGAGCCGCATCGCCCCACTCCCCCGGCGGCAGGGGGCCAGGGCAGGGACCGCCCCCGGGCCGAGACCCCCGCACTGAGCCCAGCATCCCACTCCACACAGGGGCTTATTGGTTGACTGAGTGGGGCCAGGGGGAAAAAAGGATGGCTGGAATGCCGCCCCTGGAAATGTGCCACCCCAAGCACGTGCTTGCTTTGCTGGTGCCTAGAGCCGGTCCTGACCTCACCGCCAGGGGAGCGGGGCGATGCGGCTCCTCCCCCCCGCCCGCCCGCCCCTGCCACACGTCACAAGCGGCGGAGGAGCCGGAGCTGAGCAGAGTGTAGCCCGGGATCAGGGCAGGACCCACGGCTGGTAAGGGACCTGCTGCCCCGGGCGGCTTGGTGCTGGGCAGATGCCCCTGGTCCACCCCTTCCCCGCGCTGAGCCCACCGCCCCGCCCCAAGCAGGGGCTCATTGGTTTACTGAGTGGACCGGGGGAAAAAGAAGGACCCACCTCCCCAGCCACTCTGTCGGTTACTGTCCCCTCTGCGGGGGTGGGTCCACGTCTGAGATCGGGCTGGGGGCCCACGGGCGGGATGTACAGCTCCGAGCACTGCACTCCAAATACTGCTATAGCATTATGCATTCTTTTAACATTACCAGTATCAGTGGCTTCTGGTGAGAGCAGTTTCTCAAAACTGAAATTACTAAAAAATTATTTGAGTTCAGCTATGTCTCAAAATCGTTTGTCAGGACTCGCATTAATTTCAATTGAAAGTACCAATGAAAAAAATTTAGATTTCACTGAATTATTAAAAGACTACGCAAGTATAAAAACCAGAAAAATTCAGTTCATATAAATTCTTTTAATTTATGAGAAATTGGGGCACCGGAAGACACTAATGTTTTTCATTACAGTGTATAGTTGAACCCAAATTGTTTGTAATTGTGTTTTTGTTAAAATTAAATAAATACACTAGTAGGAAATTGTTTTATTTCAGTAACTACAAATTCTCTGTTTTCATTTTTTAAAATTTTAAACAGTCAAAAAAAACAAAAAAAATAAAAAAACCAAAACATTGCAAAGTGCAAACATGTGTAAAAGCCAAAAAAGAAGGGGGAGCAGCCAAATTTTCTTTTGCTTTGGGGGGCAAAAATCCTAGAGCCACCCCTGACCGTGTGGAGAGCATTGCACCAGCTATGCCCAGTTAACAATCGCAGTCAGAATAAGGGCTATGGCCTGAGTAAATAGAGAGGGTGGGTGGCTGAAAGGAGCTTCTCTGAAGGTCCCAGACCAAACGTATGTAATCACAGTGACTAAAGGAAAGCATAGTGTCAAACTGCCCCAGCCATCTTTAAACTACCATAAACCCCATAGTCACAGTAGGAAGGGGAGTTCACGGAGTCTGGTTCATGGAGTTCATGGTTGTATGTCTTCATGAGTATTGCTGGCCTGTGGTCATATTGGATCATCTTGTGTGATGGGACATGATCCTGGGAGGAGAATGGGGACAAGGGAATTAATTTATCTTAAGAAATCCATGTCCCCAAGAGGCCTTGAGTCAGCCAGTCAAAAACAGTAACGCCTGACCTACCTTGGTGTGTTGGTATACACCATATGTCTTCTATAAGCACTCCTATTTAGTGTCCCAGTTTAGGGACCATTGTAGAATGTCCCTTGCATTATTACTTGGCTTTGGGAAGCATGAATACATAATGCCAAATGCACATTCAGGGCCAGTTCTTGTACAGTCCCTGTTGACCTTCCAGTGGAACACTGGCAATTGGAAAAACACCAGTGCTAGCAGCAAAGAAGCAGAAGGACTTAGGAATAACATGATTAAATATGTCATCTGTGTATTTTTCATTAGTTCCTTTGCTTGTTTGCTAGTAACTCAGACCATTATGTGTCCTGATCATTATTGGTTTTGTAGTTGTTAATTTTTAATGAGCTGAAACAGAAAAAGCTCTTGTTCATCATTCATATGACCAGAATGTGAGACAATTTTTTCCATCTACTCTCAATTATTTCAGGAGAGTTTGGCAAACATCCCACAGCCAACAAGGACAACTTAATCTTTCATCTCTCAGCTGCACAACTTCTCATTAAGATGTGAAAAGATTTAGTGTAAAATCTGGGGTTGGGGTATAGTATTTGTGTAATATTCTACTCCCTTATTTCTAAAATCATAAATTCCTAGATTCTAAGCCCAGAAGGGACCATTATAGTCACCTTGTCTGACCTCCTGCATAACACAGACCATAATAGTTTAATGTTTAAACTTGTTTTGCTGACCAAACTTGTATATACCTAGAGTTTTATGACAGGTTTCAGAGTAACAGCCATGTTAGTCTGTATTCGCAAAAAAAGAAAAGGAGTACTTGTAGCACCTTAGAGACTAACCAGTTTATTTGAACATAAGCTTTCATCTGATGAAGTGAGCTGAAGCTCAGGAAAGCTTATGCTCAAATAAATTGGTTAGTCTCTAAGGTGCCACAAATACTCCTTTTCTTTTTTCTAGAGTTTTATGTCAACCAGTAACAATTCAAGTGGCTGAAATCCATAAATATTATATCAAACCACCTGGTTTGTGCTGAAAAGCATACCTTTTAAGGAAGGTTACTCCTGTCATAGCAGCTTGAAAGATAGAGATTTGAAGTTGCGACTATTGCAGAGAGCAAATCTATGGCTCCATGTTTGATAAGATTCACACTCTGAAACCTGATTTGTTGCAGATCAATATTGTGTTTCTCCATAGACAAAGATCAAGTGTGTATTTTCAGTCTGGATCACTTAGATTTGTCTCCATGACAAAGCACAGTTTGTGTGATTCACCTTGTCAAAGCAGCCATCTTGGTGTGTCACACAGGGAATGCCCCTGCAGATAGGTTACAGGAGCAAAGTCTACGCTTAAAGGTGAAGCCCATAGAAAAGAGCCTTACATGTACATAGCAATATACACCACATTATAGCTTAAAGATTCATCTGAATAGCTGAAAAGTAGTTTTTAAATATTACTGATGTCCCATGGCATGTGATTGAGGATGTGTTGAGTGTCTCTAAGGAAAGGATTCTGTCTCAGCACCTCTGGTTTAAACAAAGATAAAAAGGAAAGGCCATAGGAGTCTCAGGCTAAGCAGCTATCTCTGTGATACCAGTCTTATACATGCTGGTTGTGGTTTCATAGCCTGTTGCTCATATTAGAATCTTGCATGTGTGTTCAGCAGTTAAGTACAGATCCACCACATAAAAATTACAAGTTGTTTCTTGATGATTAACATACCAGTTTGAACTATTCCAAATGCTGCTGTCTTTCCTGATAAAAAAGAATAATACATGGGGTGTGAATGTGTGACGAGCAAGGAGGGAAGGGGGAGAGAGACAAGAATGTAAGCCCAGCGTCAGGTTTCTGAGAGCGGAACAGCTTTCAAAAAAAATCTTTTTTTTTCCTTCCCCCTCCAGATGTTTGTGAGCCGGATGCTTGCCATGATCTGCAAACTTTGTTTTACTGGAGTGCTTTGAGGGCTGCCCAGGACAGGAGAACAGAAAAGATTTCACCAATGAACCAGAACATAAACACTTTGCTGTCTCATAAGACATTCTGGTAAGAGTGCCTTTTCAAATCAGCCGACAAAGGAGGTGGGAAGGGTTTCAAGATCCCCACAGATTACAGGATCCTGTAGCAGAATAAAGCAATTTATAAATTCTTGTCCAGCCATTTTTCAAATCCATTTCTTGCATATCATGCTAGCCTTTGCATGTTCTGTTCCCCTGCTCTCGAGCTCAACACATGCCTTCTTATTCCACTGATGAGCAGAGTGTCTAGATTCATAGAGCTGGTGGCATGTTCTTTTTCCGTGCACATATATGGACATACACAAACTCACTATCTCTCAGAGGCAGATCAGCAGTCAGACATGGAATGCATCACACATGTCAAACCTAATATCTCGTATATTCAGATTTTCACAAAGACAAACATGCATGCTATGTAAGTGAAATACAGTAATAAAACGGAGATTATCTTAAGTGTGTGAAGTATAACATTAGATTCTGAGACATAGTGGGTCTCCTATACTGAAAAACAAACAAACAAACAAAAAACCCCACAGCAACAAGTCTCTGGGTCAACAGACTGGAGCTACAAGTCTCGTGTTACAGCATCAAAACCAGCAGTGTAGTTGCTGGAGGTCCATCTCTGAAACCTGGGGGAGGCGGGCTTCAGAGCCTGAGCTCTAGCCCAAGCAGCAACCTCTACATACACTGCTCTTGTTGCCCTATGAGCCCAAGTCTGCAGAGCCAGGTTCTGAGACTCGCCTCCTCGACTGTTTTGTTTTTCCCTCAATGTTCACATACCCTATATTTCTCCTCTCACCTTTTAGAGAGACATGGTGGGTGAGGTAATATTTTTTATTGGACCAACTTCTGGTGGTGAGAGAGACAAGCTTTTGAGTTCACAGAGCTCTTCTTCAGGTCTTGAAAAGGTACTAAAGAGTGTCACAGTTAAATACAAGATCAAACAGATAGTTTAGCATAAGTAGTTAGCACAGATTCTAAAGAACCATTCAAGGTGAAGTAGCCTATTAATACCCTTATGGCCATAAGACAATATGGAGGGTTAGTGGGTTGTAATAAACCATAAATACCGTGTCTTTCAGACCATGAATTTTAGTGTCTTGCAGAGTAATGAATTTAAGCTCCCAAGCTTGTCTTCTGAAGGTGTTGTGGAGGTTTCCTCTGAAGAGGAGAACTGATAGGTTAGCTGTAGAGCAGAGGTGGGCAAACTACAGCCTGTGGGCCGGATGTGCCAGACCCTCCTGCCCAGCTCCTGAGCTCCTGGCCCAGGAGGCAAGTCCCCGGCCCTTCCCCTGCTGTTCCCCCTCCCCTGCAGCCTCGGTGCACCACGCCGCCGGCACAACATTCTGGGCGGCCGGGCAGCGCAGTTGCAGAGCCACGGCCTGACCCGGTGCTCTGGGCGGCACGGCTGTAGCGCCGCCAGCCACCAGTGCTCCAGGCAGCACGGTAAGGGAGCAGGGGGGGGTTGAATAGAGGGCAGGGGAGTTCGGGGGCAGTGGGCAGGGGTCGGGGGTGTGGATAGGGGTCGGGGCGGTTAGAGGGTGGGGAACAGGGGGCAGGAGTCTTGGGGGGGCAGGGTTGGGTGGGGCATCAGGGAGCAGTCAGGGGCACGGGTTCCGGGGGCGGTCAGGGGACAGGGAGCAGGGGGTGGTGGATGAGGCAGGAGTCCCGGGGTGAGAAAGGGGGCGGGGTCGGATAGGAGGAAGGGGCCGGGCCACGCCTGGCTGTTTGGGGGGACACAGCCTCCCCTAACTGGCCCTCCATACAATCTCTGAAACCCAACGTCGCCCTCAGGCCAAAAAGTTTGCCTGCCCCTGCTATAGAGTGATTGCTTTGTGAAAAGTGTTCACCCACAGAAGATATGGTGGTGTTGTCTTTCATTATTTTCTTGTGTGAGGTCATTGGAGAGTGTATTGATTGCCTGGTTTCACCCATATAATTGTTCTCGGGGGGGGGGGGGTGATGGGGTGTTCACCCCACACTTGCCCTGAAAGGGCTAATGAAGACTAAGAAAGGGGCTAAGTAACTCAACAGGCCACAGCTGAGAGGAATCATGTGGCGAAGTAATTCCCGGACTGAGTGAGGAAGCACAATTAGGGAGGAACGAGCTTGGCTGGAGCTATAAAGGCAAGAAATTGGCAGCAGAAGGAGGCTATTAGAAAAGTCTACAGTCATTCCCTGGGAGAAGGGAGGTTTGTTAGGGCTGGCAAACCCAAAGAAGGGGAAAGCCAGGAAGGTAGGACAGGGGTCCAGGAAAGGCAGTAAGGTCTAGATTAAGGAAACAGACCTTGACTGCTGGTTAGAGGGTCCTTGAACCCAGAGTAGAAGGTGGGCCCAGGTTCCCTTGCCAGCCACTGGTCTATCTATTGGTCTGTTAATGCTTTCCTGATGAGTGGCATGCAATGATAATTTGTTACTGTGAAACCCATAATGACTTTTAATTGTGGCTCCTAATGTCACACACTGTCATTTAAATCTCAATGCCTGTCACTTCCTTGTTCTAGCCGTGAGAAAATACAGCCTTTCCCCCCTTCAAGCAGCTGCATTAGCACATAGTTTATGCCTGCCTAGGATGGGCTAAGTGAGTCAGAAAATGCTGGCTTCTGGAATTATCTGCTGTGATTTAGCCAGGGTGAAAAAACATAAGCTATTTGTTACTATTATTCTCATGCTCTAAATATAAAAGATGTACTGCCATTTTAAATGTGCCAAATTACGTTTGGTTTGTTTGTTTTGTTTTAAAGTACTCTAGTATGTGGCTCTTGCTCTGTTTTCTAGATTGAGACAAAACATGGTTTAAGAAATTACCAGTGTGGTTGCTTTCATGTCCAAGGTTGCAATTCTGGCTCCATTGAAGCCCATAGGAGTTTTACCTTTGAGTTCAGTGGAGTCAGGATGTCACCCCTGGAACTTTTAAATAACCATATTTTTTCCTACCATTTTGTAGAAGGTAAAGGTTACCTGGAGGATCACACCAGTAAGACAACAAATAATGTTAGTGAAGTTCTTATTCAAGAAATTTACTTCAAATTAAAGCGCTTGAACACTCAGCTAATTTCCAAATTTCAATGTAAGTCACTTATGTAAACTGCCTAGTACACAAGCTTACAAGCAAAAGGTTGAATCAGAAAAATACCCCAATAGAAGACCTAATTGCTTTACTTCTTCTTCATATGGCTGATGTAAATGTAGAGTAACAACTACAATTTTAGTTTCAAATGGTTAAGCCAGATAATTGTGTCAGGAGTAGCAGAGTGTATCGCTGTGATGCTTCCTTCGTATTTGTGAATCAGGCGTTGAGTTATGTGTTCCAGGGTCTGTTCTGGGTGACCACATTCGCACACTGGAGAGTCTTTAGTTTTCCATTTGTGCAGCAAGTATCTGCATCTGCCATGGTTTGTGCAGATGCGATTTAGTGTTGCCCTGGAGCTTGGCAGGAGATAAAATACAGGGATCCTCTGTACCAGGTCTTTCACAAGGTGTTCGACTTCTTGTGAACTCCATTCAGCTTTCCAAGCTTCAGCAGAGTTGAAGTTGCAGTGGCAAAGGTTAAATGCATGGGTCCAAGAGGGCTTACATAACTTCAAGCAGTAGTGAGGGATGTTGTTAAGTTCCTGGTGGATGAGGAGAAGTTCATTTTCCACGGTCTACTGGAATTCCCAAAGATTTGTGGCATCACAGCCAATGGCTAGGGGAGCAATGTGTGATAGCACCGGCAGCCAAGGTGATGGAGTCAACTTGAGGGTTCCAGTGATGTGCCACATTGCAGTGTTCAGTTGACATCAACAAGTTGAGTTTGGCTTCTTCTGGTCCATACTGGTGCAGAGTTCACTGTGCAACATGACCCTACTCCAATCTATCTCAGAATGAAGCTGCATTGCATGCTAACCTTCCACAACCATCTGAAGAAGGTAGCCACCAAGACAAGGGTCAACCTGGTCCAGAAACTGGCAAACACAAGCTGTGGAGCATCAGCTCAGTATTACAGACATCACTGATGGCCCTTGTGACTCTGTAGGTGAGTACTATGCATCAGTATGGACCAGAAGTAGCCACACTTGACTTGTTGCTTTACTAAATATTACTCTACTAATATAAGACTAAGACTATTGACGAAAGCTAGATATGGGCTAGCAAAGAACTTTGAAAAATGAATACATTTTCAAAGAGCTGTTCATGAACAATTCACAAATTGAAGGGCAAAACTCACTGAATAGATTGGCTGCAATGAATAAATCAACGAGTTCTAGTGGTAGACACTGCAGAGACCATTTTTTCTTGTTATGAACGTGCACTAAGAAAAGTGGGACTGTTTTGTAAATAGCATGATCCCCTTTATCCTGGGAGAAATATAGAATTCAATAAAAATGTCATAAGCACTTGGTGAGTGACTTCCAAAGGTGAATGGCAAAGTGAAGTCAGCACATGGGTGAGAGAGAGGATCTATTTCTGTAGGACCCAGCATAGTGATCTGAATTCTCATTTACACTAAAGGCTCCTTTGTACTGCCAGTGTGGCATAAAGAGGCCTTAGTATAAATGAAAACCTGCCCCAGGAACCGGGGACCTCTGGATCTTAAAACATAAGTCTGTACAACTTGAGCTAAACAACAGTAGCAGATTAATAAACCTTTTGCATGATTCAGTCAGTGGAGTGGGACAAAAACACAGTAGCCAATGTATTTATGTGTGGTTAGCTATCTCTGCTGTTAACCAGGCAAGAATGCCCACAGCAAAGGAATAAGCAGGAGATGGACATGACAGGAAACTGCAAGTTTGTGATTTTGTTCCACTTACTGCTTTGATTTTTCTAAACCCAAAGTTGAAAGTTATAAATGTTCATAATAACAGTCATGAATAATAATACAAGAGAGAATATAGGTTAGGATTTTCAACTGAGCCTAAAGGAGTTAGGCACTCAACACCCATTGAACTACAAAGGGACAAAGGGAGCTAGTGCCTGATTCCCATAGGCTTCTTTGAAAATCTCAATCTTATTCTAGCAAATAAGTGTCTTCCCAAAATACTAGGATTCATGAAAGTCTCTAATCTGTATAAGTTGTTGTTTTGTTTCGTTTTTAAATTGCGCTTGCACCCTAATTGATTTTATCCTCCTTGCTTAATTTTCACCATTATCATTAATTGTCATCATTGGACAGAGAATGGTATCAGCACAACTGTTTGTACAAGCTACTGTCAGATTCTTTTATGGCCTTATTATAGAAGTATAAAACCTTCTTCCGCCACTGAGCTATCAAAGACACACTATCTGTCAACATGTCATCCAGAACAAAGTGACATTCTCATCTAGCAACTCTGCAAGCTCTTGACTATTGGAGAACCCCAGCAGCTTGTATGCTTTATTAAAAATCTTATATCCTCACTGCATCCCTAATGCAACCCTTTTGGTGCATTCCCACACACAGTACTAGGCACTTGTGTTGTGTAGGTTACTGTACTGCATGCCTTTTGTTTTGTTGAAAATACTATAGTTTGTATTACTGGAGATGAGAATAGGAAAGGGCAAGAGGGATGTATCACATTGTGAGGAGCTATTGTACTTAAAAACCATGGTGCTTTCTAAGCTATGATGACATTGCAGTCTGCTTTATGTGGAGGTGGTTTCTAAATAGGGTGGCAGAAGATGAAAAGGGTTGGTTTTCCCATTACCAGCAACGTTCATCCTTCCCGCTCTTTTGCAGAGACTTAGGTTTTATGTCCACTCACCGTCATCTTTACCAACACCTAGCAATTAAGGTAACCCACTGAAGGTAGGTCTTTGTCCCATTTAGTTCTGTGGGAAAGGTATGCATCAGCGAGAACTCTTCATGCTCCCTGTGAGCCACATTGTGTCTGGCTGCTCCATAGATGTGCAAGAGAATGAGACGGTAGAAGAAGTCTCTCCACCTTGTGCTGCCTACACAGTAACTGGACACCATCGTGGTTGCTGCAGGTTAGTGGAGGTTCAGCACAGGAACCCGAAGAAGAGTAGAAATGGGTGTGCTCTCCAGCATGTTCAGGAGCTCCAGAATGGATTATACAGCCCCACCCTCAGGCACAATCCCTCCAGGCCATCCCACTGGGCAGTGTGATTCTGCACCTTCCTGTACGTGTGCCAGTAATTAAAGGCCACCCTTGAGCCCTATAACAACAATGGCATGCGTCATAAATATAAAGGGAAGGGTAACCACCTTTCTGTATACAGTGCTATAAAATCCCTCCTGGCCAGAGGCAAAATCCTTTTACCCTCTCTGTAACGGGTTAAGAAGCTAAGGTAACCTCACTGGCACCTGACCCAAAATGACCAATGAGGGGACAAGATACTTTCAAATCTGGAGGCGGGGGGAAAGACTTTTGTCTGTCTGTCTGTGTGATACCTTTGCCAGGAACAGATCAAGGATGCAAGCCCTTCAACTCCTGTAAAGTTAGTAAGTAATCTAGCTAGAAAATGCATTAAGTTTTCTTTGTTTTGGCTTGTAAATTCGCTGTGCTGGAGGGAATATGTATTCCTGTTTTTGTGTCTTTTTGTAACTTAAGGTTTTGTCTAGAGGGATTCTCTATGTTCTGAGTCTGACTGCCTGTGAGATTATCTTCCATTCTGATTTCACAGAGTTGTTCTCTTTTTTTGTTGTTGTTGTTCTTCTAATAAAGTTCTGATTTTTAAGAATCTGATTGGGTTTTTTTGAGTCTTAAAAATCCAGGGCTTTGTTTATTCTCAAGCCTCCCCAGGAAAGGGGGGTGTAAGGGCTTGGGGGGATATTTTGGGGAAATAGGAACTCCAAGTGGTCCTTTCCCTGTTCTTTGTCTAAAACACTTGGTGGCGGCAGCGTTTTACCTAATCCAAGGGCAAAGACTTTGTACCTTGGGGAAGTTTTAACCTAAGCTGGTACAAATAAGCTTAGGGGGGTCTTTCATGCAGGTCTCCACATCTGTACCCTAGAGTTCAGAGTGGGGAAGGAACCTTGATAGCATGGCTTCTTCCTGAAATTTGTTTGCCATTGGGTTGGGTGGAGGCCATGGGGGTGGACGTGGTAGCAGGATATAGATCCTTTTAGCTCTACAACATCAATTCAGATTCAGTGTGGAAAATTCTTGACACTAGATGGCTGTTGGTATGCCATGTGTGAAACGAGTTGTCAGGGTTCCCTCCCCACTCTGAATTCTAGGGTACAGATGTGGGGACCTGCATGAAAGACCCCCTAAGTTTATTTCTAGCAGCTTAGGTTAAAACTTCCCCAAGGCACAAATTCTTTGCTTTTTGCAGACACAGACTAACACGGCTGCTACTCTAAACAAAGAATCAGGGAAAGGACTACTTGGAGTTCCTCTTCCCCCAAAATATCCCCCCAAGCCCTTGCACCCCCTTTCCTGGGGAGGCTTGAGAATAATATCCTAATGAATTGGTTACAAAGTGATCACAGACCCAAACCCCTGGGTCTTAGGACAATAGAGAAATCAGTCAGGTTCTTAAAAGAAGGATTTTATTTTAAAAAAAGGTAAAAATCACCTCTGTAAAATCAGGATGGAAAATAACTTTACAGGGTAACAAAAGATTCAAAAACACAGCAGAACTTCCTCTAGGCTTAGTTTCAAAGTTACAAAAAAACAGGAATAAACCTCCCTCCAGCAAAGGAAAAATTCACAAGCAGAACAAAAGATAATCTAATATGCTTTGCCTGGCTTTTACTTACACTTTCTGTAATATGAGAGACTTTTAGGATGGTTTATAGGAGAAGGAGTTTTCTGACCTGATGCTTATCTGCTTCCCAAGAGAACACACACAAACAAAGCCTCCCGCTCCCCCAAGATTTGAAAGTATCTTCTTTCCCCATTGGTCCTTTTGGTCAGGTGCCAACCAGGTTATTTGAGCTTCTTAACCACTTACAGCTAAGGAGGAATTCTAGGCTACCCTTAGCTGTATGGTTATGACATGAGTCTAGTCTCAGCCTGGACCCCAGAAGATAAGTGACTGGAAGTGTCACTAACTAGCAGTCCCATTGATAAACCCAGGATCCAGTGGGCACAGAACTAATCACTCTCCTAACTAGAGCTGTGAGAATCGCCAATTTTTTGTTTGTTTGTTTTCTGGCAGTTCTGGAAAAAAATATATTATTTTGGTCTGACCCAGAACAGATTGTTCACCCCAAAATGAAAGGTTTTGATTTGGGGTCTCTTTTTGCATTGAAAATTGATGGAAACTTAGAAACAAAACCTTTTATTTTTAAGAAATTGTGTTTTCGGAGAGAGGGGGTTGGCCGAAACAATTCAGTCAATTCGACATGAATTCACAAAACAGTTCCATCGACCCAAAGCAGCCTTTTTCTTTGAAAAACTTCACCCCGCTCTTCCTCTGAGTCCTAGAGGCAGATTCTCCCCGTCAGTCCTGAGGCACGTTGGCAGTGCAGCATAGACATGCTTCCACAGCAGCTGCATATACTGTACCTGTTCAGGGATAAACTGAGGACTTCAATCACCAGTGCTGTTAATCAGGCATCCTTCATGAGTTCTGAGGCATTTATTTTTTTATTCTGAATACCCTGCAATGCAGCCTGATAGCACCGCTAGTACTACCTCATGTCATGCCTTAGATATACCTCCCACAGCAGCTGATGGGGCCACTTTAAATAAAATGTTTCGGAGGTTGCCCTCAGCCCTGCTCTGGATGCACCAAGCACAGCAGCCTGTAACCAAGCTGCTCTGTACTGCAGTGAGAGAAAGAAAGAATTGTACATTTTTGGGAGGGGGTGGGGGGATTAAATTGGCAGCCAGAAAAGATGCTATATGTTAGTTTCTGTGATCTAAAATGCCCCAGTAGAGATCAATGCAACATCTGCCCTGCTTGTCTTGTGCATGCCTACATATTCATGCACAGCTTTCTGAACCCTCAAGAGACGCTTGAGCATATAGGAAGAAGAGTTCCAATGAGCTGCAGGAGCTTTAGCTGATGGGAGATGAAACCTTCTTTCACTGCTATACTTTTGTCTTCAAAGACCTTTCCAGCATTTGAAAAAAGCGCATCTTTTATCTGCCCTAACCTGTTTCCAGCAAGGTGGGGAGAGCAAGCAGGAAGTTACTGACAATAAGCCCTCACAAAGAGGGTGTGTATCTGTGGATTAGCACATCTTTGTACAGGCACCATTGTCTAAGGCTGTGTAAGTAAATCAGGCTCTCAGGAACAAACTGCAGTTTTAGCAGGATGTGGACAGCAGTGTGGTGGGTAGAGGAGGGGGAGTGGTTCCTAAAACACAGTGTGGAATGTTTTCTAAAAATCTTGGGCCAGATCCTCAGCCCTGCTCTGGCTGTGTTGTATTATTTCAGGGACACAAAGCAACGCTAAAGCCAGTTTAACAAAAGGAAATCACTGGGGGATGTAGAACCACTGTAGCAGTCATTCCTATGTCTCCCAGCCCACTTCCCAGCACAGAGAGTGTTCCCCAGGGGTGTCTATCTCCCCAGGCACCCCTGAACTGCCAGCATAGTCCCTTAGCAGTATGAGCAAGCCAGGGGTAAGTTAGAGCAAACCAGAGCCTTCTTCAATTTACCCTAAGGCTGCCCCAGGGACAAGGGAATGTGAAGGTAGTTTAGGGTCAGCTTTGCCCTCTCCCTCCATTCTTGCAGTAGGTGAAGCTTGGCCCATAGTCTGATATATGGATAGACTGTACCACCTCTTGAAACCTTAGGGTTACTGACATTAAGGCTGTGACTAGCCTGGCCCATATCTGATATATGGCCCATATCTGATATATGGATAGCCTGGCCCATATCTGATAGATCTGGCCCAAAGTCTGATATATGGATAGACTGTACCAGCCTCTTGAAACCTGAGGGTTACTGACATTAAGGCTGTGACTAGCCTACAACACCTTGTTCTGTCCCTTTCTTTTGAAAGGAGCCACCAAATCACCCCTATCCTCAACACATGTCGTTGTCATCGAACCCCACTGTGCTCTGGAGAGTTGTCTACACTGAGGCTTTAGCCACTGGCTTAGCTGCACAGGTTCTGCACCATGCCAAACTCCTACAGTAGACTCACTGCTCCAGTGTAAAAAAAGTGACTTATGCCAGTCCACTTGCTCCAGTTTGCACCACATCCACAGTAGGGGTTTGCACCAGCACGGCTGCGTTGCTGGTGATGTCCTGATGGCTGAAGCTGCTCTGCTGACTAGCCCAGTAAGGTGAGTCACTTTCCATTGGTCTGAATGGAGATAACACTAATTCTAGTAGGAATATGTGGCTGAATTCACTCTTGGGACTTTTCTGCCATTCATAAACAACTCTAGCTGCACACTGGCAGAACTCCATCAGTGAATGGCAACCACTTATCCTGTGTATACTTTTATATGTAAAATTCCAGTGATTAAGTCACTTGACCTTTCAATCCTCATGGTGTTTCAGGGCTTTTGGATGAAATAGTTAGAACAGAGGATTAAAGAAAACAGACTGGAGGGGACCAGCTCATTTTTGTCTTTTTAAAAGCCCACTTCATCAGAAACCTTGCTTAAAGTCAATGGAGAATTTCAAAGAAAGGAACAAATAATTGGGGCAGCCAGATGTAGTGAAAGAAAATAAAAGGAAATACCAGAGGGGCCAGTGCCAGTCTGCAGTGTTAAGACTCAAGAATATCATATAAGAAAAAACTGAGGGCAAAATTCTCTTCTGTTCCATGTGTTGGATCACCCTGGTGTCAAGAGTTGAGTGGGGTATGTGGCATAGAGCTGGCTTTCTAGGAATTCCCCTTTCAAAAGGTGAATCCTCAGATGGCTTGTTATGACTGTTAGCAGAAATAATGATCTCTACTATGACAGTTCTCCAACAGGAAAAGGGCTACATGTGACGAGAAAATTGCTCATAGTGACTAGCTCGTGCAGGTCTAACTGAGGTGTTTGTAACTCTTTCAGAACACTCTCCCACTCATTCTTCATCTCTGCTGTTGATTCCCACATTTGGATGCATGGAAATCTCCTCGAGACTCAGTGGTGAACGAGTGACTTTTTTAGGCTTTTACTTGATCTTCATTGCCTGAGAAAGGGCATTTTTATCCTCATAAAAGATTGCAAACTGACTGGGCATGCAGCAGTATGGGTTGGAAGGGTTTAATTGCCCATGTTCAAAATTGCTCAGTGTCTTGTGCAGTTGTAAAATTTATAGCCATATGCAGGCATATTCTGCTGGGGTGACATTCAGCCCTGTACAAAGGGGCCTAGTTCCAGCTGAAGTCCCCTTTAAGACATATTGGAAGGACTGACACTGGACTTCAATAGTGCATACGCATTGTTTTGGCCCTCTGCCAAAGAGTGAATTTTACACTTCAGGCCAGACTTTCAAAAGTTGAGTAACAATTCAGGCACCAAATTGAACAAACCTCCTTGAAATTAGGGACAAAACTTCCATTGGCTTCTATAGGTGCTGGGTTGGGGCCTACATGGGAAGATTTTTCCAGGGGGCTCAGCAGAGTCAGGTGCTGAGCTCTTTTGAAAATCTAGCTGTTATTCACATAACATTTACTGTACACTTGACACTCCAGGGGAAAAATGTCCCAAGAACAAATTTATGTGCAATGGCATAGAATCAAAGCTTCAGCCTGGAAAGCCCCAACTATCAAAGCATCAATATGTTACACTTTTAATATAAATACATTTTTTTATTGTTAAATGCAATAGCTAGTCATTATAATAAAGCTGGAACGGCAGAAAGGTTTCATGCCACTTTGACATGTTTTGACATATAGCCCAAACTCGGATTTACATAAAATTCTAGTCCTTTAAAAAGTACTCATAATTCTTGCTTAATTTCCACATGTTGAACTACAATTAATGAGAAAACAAAGCAAAGCAAAGGGTGTAATCCCAGATAAAAGTAGAAACAACATGATTAAAGTGCCCTTCTGTTTATTTTGATAAGTGCAGTGGGTTAACATGAGAGCCCTATTGTTGATATTAGCATCACAAGCCAAAGATAAACACCACTTTTCTGCACTTACATCATATTTTCAGGGCATTTTTCTTCCTTAATGAGAATTTTCTTCTCTGAAGGAAAGAAAGGCTTTATCATACATGTAATGGCTTCTGATCTTAAGAGTCCTTTTCTGGGTTGGTAGTTTGTTTGTGGGGTTTTTTTTTTTACTTTTGAAAAAATTCACTCATTTTTAAAATTAGCTTTGGATTCCTTTCAATATCCATTTTTGATTCTCATTTACTTTGAGCCTTTATCTGTTTTTTCAATGGTGTTATTTTCTCTTTTAAAATAATTTGATTCTTTATATGTATGTTCTTTCTGGTTATGGCTGTTATTTTACACGAAAGGAAAACATTTTAAAATTGAGCCTCTTGCTTCTATAAAGTGCCAGACTTCTTGTGGGCTGAAGCTGATTACAAAGTGCATCCACTAGTTTGTTTGGCTGGTATTTTTTCAAAATGTATTTTCTTTCATTTTGGTTAGATTCATTATTGGGAGAACCTACTGTTTTAACAGTAAAGTAAATATAGTCAGTTGTTTTAGAAAGACTGGAGGATATTGTCCATAGTTTTATCCTGGCTTTGTCCTTCCCCTTACTTCTTTGTGAAGCCTGAGACTGGGAGGTAGGGGAACACCTTCGGGCACTCCCAATATGGATCAGAAAGCTGGAGCTAAAATGTGACTTCCAAAGCTGGGGAAGGATAGTTCATAGAATATCAGGGTTGGCAGGGACCTCAGGAGGTCATCTAGTCCAACCCCCTGCTCAAAGCGGGACCAATCCCCAATGAAATCATCCCAGCCGGGGCTTTGTCAAGCCTGACCTTAAAAACTTCAAAGGAAGGAGATTCCACCACCTCCCTAGGGAACGCATTCCAGTGCTTCACCACCCTCCTAGTGAAAAAGGTTTTCCTAATATCCATCCTAAACCTCCCCCACTGCAACTTGAGACCATTACTCCTCGTTCTGTCATCTGCTACCACTGAGAACAGTCTAGATCCATTCTCTTTGGAACCCTCTTTCAGGTAGTTGAAAGCAGCTATCAAATCCCCCCTCATTCTTCTCTTCCGCAGACTAAACAATCCCAGTTCCCTCAGCCTCTCCTCATAAGTCATGTGTTCCAGTCCCCTAATCATTTTTGTTGCCCTCCGCTGGATGTTTTCCAATTTTTTCACATCCTTCTTGTAGTGTGGGGCCCAAAACTGGACACAGTACTCCAGATGAGGCCTCACCAATGTCGAATAGAGGGGAATGATCACATCCCTCGATCTGCTGGCAATGCCCCTACTTATACATCCCAAAATGCCATTGGCCTTCTTGGCAACAAGGGCACACTGTTGACTCATATCCAGCTTCTCGTCCACTGTAACCCCTAGGTCCTTTTCTACAGATTTGCTGCCTAGCCACTCAGTCCCTAGTTTGTAGCGGTACATGGGATTCTTCCATCCTAAGTGCAGGACTCTGCACGTGTCCTTGCTGAACCTCATCAGATTTCTTTTGGCCCAATCCTCTAATTCGTTTAGGTCCCTCTGTATCCTATCTCTACCCTCCAGTGTACCTACCTCTCCTCCCAGTTTAGTGTCATCTGCAGACTTGCTGAGGGTGCAATCCACGCCATCCTCCAGATCATTAATGAAGATATTGAACAAAACCGGCCCCAGGACCGACCCTTGGGGCACTCCGCTTGATACCGGCTGCCAACTAGACATGGAGCCATTGATCACTACCCGTTGAGCCTGACGATCTAGCCAGCTTTCTATCCACCTTATAGTCCATTCATCCAGCCCATACTTCTTTAACTTGCTGGCAAGAATATTGTGGGAGACCATGTCAAAAGCGTTGCTAAAGTCAAGGAATAACACGTCCACCGTTTTCCCCTCATCTACAGAGCCAGTTATCTCATCATAGAAGGCAATTAGGTTAGTCAAGCATGACTTGCCCTTGGTGAATCCATGCTGACTGTTCCTGATCACTTTCCTCTCCTCTAAGTGCTTCAGAATTGATTCCTTGAGGACCCGCTCCATGATTTTTCCAGGGACTGAGGTGAGGCTGACTGGCCTGTAGTTCCCAGGATCCTCCTTCTTCCCTTTTTTAAAGATGGGCACTCCATTAGCCTTTTTCCAGTCATCCGGGACCTCCCCCGATCGCCATGAGTTTTCAAAGGTAATTGCCAATGGCTCAGCAATCACATCTGCCAACTCCTTTAGCACTCTCGGATGTAGCGCATCCAGCCCCATGGACTTGTGCTCGTCCAGCTTTTCTAAATAGTCCCGAACCACTTCTTTCTCCACAGAGGGCTGGTCACCTCCTCCCCATGCTGTGCTGCCCAGTGCAGGAGTCTGGGAGCTGACCTTGTTCGTGAAGACAGAGGCAAAAAAAGCATTGATTACATTAGCTTTTTCCACATCCTCTGTCACTAGGTTGCCTCCCTCATTCAGTAAGGGGCCCACACTTTCCTTGACTTTCTTCTTGTTGCTAACATACCTGAAGAAACCCTTCTTGTTACTCTTAACATCTCTTGCTAGCTGCAACTCCAAGTGTGATTTGACCTTCCTGATTTCACTCCTGCATGCCCGAGCAATATTTTTATACTCTTCCCTGGTCATTTGTCCAATCTTCCACTTCTTGTAAGCTTCTTTTTTGTGTTTAAGATCAGCAAGGATTTCACTGTTAAGCCAAGCTGGTCACCTGCCATATTTACTATTCTTTCTACACATCGGGATGGTTTGTCCCTGTAACCTCAATAAGGATTCTTTAAAATACAGCCAGCTTTCCTGGACTCCTTTCCCCCTCATGTTATTCTCCCAGGGAATCCTGCCCATCAGTTCCCTGAGGGAGTCAAAGTCTGCTTTTCTGAAGTCCAGGGTCCGTATTCTGCTGCTCTCCTTTCTTCTTTGTGTCAGGATCCTGAACTCGACCATCTCATGGTCACTGCCTCCCAGGTTCCCATCCACTTTTGCTTCCCCTACTAATTCTTCCTGGTTTGTGAGCAGCAGGTCAAGAAGAGCTCTGCCCCTAGTTGGTTCCTCCAGCACTTGCACCAGGAAATTGTCCCCTACACTTTCCAAAAACTTCCTGGATTATCTGTGCGCCGCTGTATTGCTCTCCCAGCAGATATCAGGGTGATCGAAGTCTCCCATGAGAACCAGGGCCTGCAATCTAGTAACTTCCGTTAGTTGCCCAAAGAAAGCCTTGTCCACCTCATCCCCCTGGTCCGGTGATCTATAGCAGACTCCCACCACGACATCACCCTTGTTGCGCACACTTCTAAACTTAATCCAGAGACTCTCAGATTTTTCTGCAGTTTCATACCGGACCTCTGAGCAGTCATACTGCTCTCTTACATACAATGCAACTCCGCCACCTTTTATGCCCTGCCTGTCCTTCCTGAACAGTTTATATCCATCCATGACAGTACTCCAGTCATGTGAGTTATCCCACCAAGTCTCTGTTATTCCAATCACATCATAATTCCTTGACTGTGCCAGGACTTCCAGTTCTCCCTGCTTGTTTCCCAGGCTTCTTGCATTTGTGATAGGCACTTGAGATAACTCGCTGATCGTCCCTCTTTCTCAGTATGATGCAGGAGCCCTCCCGTCTCACGCTTTCCTGCTCCTGCTTCCTCCTGGTATCCCACATCCCCACGTACCTCAGGGCTTTGGTCTCCTTCCCCTGGTGAACCCAGTTTAAAGCCTTCCTCACTAGGTTAGCCAGCCTGCTTGCAAAGATGCTCTTCCCTCTCTTCGTTAGGTGGAGCTCGTCTCTGCCTAGCACTCCTCGTCCTTGGAACACCATCCCATGGTCAAAGAATCCAAAGCCTTCTCTCCGACACCACCTGCGTAGCCATTCGTTGACGTCCACGATTCAACAGTCTCTACCCTGGCCTTTTCCTTCCATGGGGAGGATGGACGAGAACACCACTTGCGCCTCAAACTCCTTTATCCTTCTTCCCAGAGCCACATAGTCTGCAGTGATCCGCTCAAGATCATTCTTGGCAGTATCATTGGTGCCCACGTGGAGAAGCACGAAGGGGTAGCGATCTGAGGGCTTGATGAGTCTTGGCAGTCTCTCTGTCACATCGTGAATCCTAGCTCTTGGCAAGCAGCAGACTTCTCGGTTTTCCCAGTCAGGGCAGCAGATAGATGACTCAGTCCCCCTGAGGAGAGAGTCCCCAACCACCACCACCCGCCTCCTTCTCTTGGGAGTGGTGGTCGTGCAACCCACATCCCTAGGACAGTGCATCTCATGCCTTCCAATTGGCGGAGTCTCTTTCTGTTCCCTTCCCTCAGATGTATCATCTAGTCCACTCTCCGCATTAGTCCCTGTGGAGAGAACATGAAAACGGTTGCTTACCTGTACCTGCACTGCTGGTACATGGACTTTCCCCTTTCTTCTTCTGGAGGTCATATGTTGCCAAATTTCTTCACCGTCCTTCTGTCCCCGCTGTGCAGCCTGCTCTGAATCTTCAGAATGTTGTGTCCATAGAAGCATATCCTGACATCTGTCCAGGAAATCTTCAGTTTCTTTTATGCAACGCAGGGTCGATACTTGTTTCTCCAGACCTTGAACCTTCTCTTCCAATATGGAGACCAGCTTGCACTTTGTACAGACAAAGTTGCTTCTGTCCTGTGGAAGAAAGACAAACATGGCACATCCAGTGCAGGTCACAACAGCTGAATGCTCCCCATCCATATTACCTTCCTTCTACGAGCTTCCTCAGGAGTTGTAGTAACTACTCAGAGAAGCCTGCAAGATGTAAGCCTCAGTGGGCTCTCCCCAGGCAAACTCCCTCTGTTAGCGTCTCTGCTGTTCTCCACTCAGCTGGTTTGCAGCTGACTGGCTTTTTTTTTTTAGGACATTTAACTTGCTGGTGCCAGAATCAAATGGAATATGGATTATCAGGAAGAGAGTATGGTGCTCTAGTGTTTGGGCGGGGGAAGGTTCAACTGGAAAAGTGGGACTTTGTGAGCCAGATTTTTTTCAAAGGTTTTTAGACACTTAAAGATGCAGACAGCTGCCTAGTGGTTTTTTCCAAAGCACCTAAGCAGGTTAGGTGCCTAGCTCCCGTTGGGAGTTTTTGTAAATCCCTTTGGCTCCTATTTGCATCACTAAGCACCTACATACCTTTGAAAATAAGACCCCATGAGGTTGCATCCCTGTAAAACGTAAAGGTATGAAGCTGTCACTGGATCAGTGCTTTTATAATTGCTATAAAAAGATAAATTTGATTGGATAATTACCTGGGGATTTTGTAAACCCAGAAACTGTCTTGCATTATCTGTTAAATATTTAGCCACCCATCAGTAATAGGAAACACAATGTCACTTCATTATCTTAAGCTATTTGTGATAGGTATTTTTGAAGTAGTGCATAGACCCAAGTCTAGGTCCAAATGTCTCCCCTGAAATGCCTGCGCACAGTTCCCACTGATGCTTACTGGAATTGCACATAGTTACCTGAGGGAAGAATATGTCCTCTAAATATCTGTACATTGTTATTGGCAGGAATTGGTCTGTGTAAATCTTGTCTGCCTTCTGTAACAACTTTGGGCACTTAACCCTTGATGATCCATTTAGTACACTGCACATATTGAATTAAATTGACTTATTTTTCAGAGACCAAGAGGAAGAGAAATCAGAAACCTCTAAAAGGAATTCAGCAACAGTATGACTTTTGGATAATGCAGAGCTTGAGTCCAAGGCATTGGAAAAAGTAGGATCTATTTCAATATATGTAAGTAGGCAGACACATGTGTGTGTGGATATATACGATATACTGGTTTCAGAGTAGCAGCCATGTTAGTCTGTATTCACAAAAAGAAAAGGAGGACTTGTGGCACCTTAGAGACTAACAAATTTATTTGAGCATAAGCTTTCGTGAGCTACAGCTCACTTCATCGGATGCATGTCATAGTATGGTGATGCATCGGATGCATAGATAGTATGGTGATGGGGGGTCATATTGGTACCCAAGACAGATGGGGTGCTAGGACAATGTTAGCTTTATGCTATCTGAGAGCTCTCTGTCCCTGCCATAGAAATTCTCAGCTGGCCATTTATGGCCAGAATGCAACTCAATGGCGAGCCTTCCTGCAGTCAAGTTTTGCCAGTATAAACATGAATTTTTGTTCTTACAGAAAACAGGTTTCCCAAGTCTCTTTCTGCAGGCATTCACACTTGGAACTCGATTATGAGTTAAACTTATTCAATCAGGGAACAGAAATAATAATGTGATATCCTTAATCAATTACACCTAATCAACACTGCTTGAATATCAAGCCACAGAGTCAAGGATACTGACCACAAATTTTCGCTGAGTAATTTTGAATAAATAAATTCAAGAAAATAACAATTCTGTTCAGATAGGAAAAAGAGCTACAATTCTTTGACTAAACTATTCATTATGAAATATTTGCTCCTCTGTGATCTCAGTGCTATCTGTTTTTTCTAAACTTAAAATCCTGGTGCAGGAAGCGGAAAACAGATTTAAAAGGCCTCATGCGAGATGGACAGGAAAGCAGGTAACTGACTGGTTAAGTTAAATTACAGTGGCAACATGGTGACTGTTAAATTATAGAGGCAGTCAATAGAAGCAAGCAGCCCTGAAAGTATCCTGCTCTGTGGGATGAAAAGCACAGAAATAAACAGCATATTGTCAGCAAGTAATTTTTTTCTGGCCACCTTTGGACCATTTAGCAGCACAAATGACATTTTTATGAACATTGCACAGCAAACAAACAGATAACGATCAGCTTTTCATAGTTAGGTGTAATAAATTTGACAGATTGGTCTGTGCCTTGTTTACACATATGTGCAAATATCTTGTGTACATGCAAATCATGTATTTGCATATATATAAATGTGTGCACATCAAGTATTTGTGCATCTATCTATCATCACTATAGTATCTGAGCACCAACTTAGGCACCTAAAAATGTGTGTGTAAAGTTCAGCCCCTCTCTCCCCGCAACTAACTTTGAGCAGCAACCTCTTAAAAAAAAAAAATTCCTGGATACCCTGATGATCCACACTTTTGTGGCTAAAATACTTAGCAAGATCACGGTGCTGTTTTGTATAGAGCTGGGTGGGCCTGAAGGAAACCTGCCTAGTGAGAAGGCATAAGGGTTTTCCCAGTTCAGGGCTGACCAATGAGCATTCCAAGAGCCAAGCCACCCTTTTTTGTAAATGGAGGATGAAGACGTAGCCAATCAGCTGTGGAGGCTTGTTGCTATTGAATTCAGACAACAGTTATTTTGTATTCTCTACAGTGATCACCATAAAAAAAGTGGAGGAAGGATGGCCTTCTGGTTAAAACACTGGATTGGGACTCAGGAAACCTGAGTTGAATTCCTGGTTGTGCCATTCACTTCCTGTATGACCTTGGGTAAGTCACTTAATCTGTTCGTGTCTCATTTCCATATCTGTGAAATAGGGATGATAATAATAGAACTTCTCTTCCTCACAGGGGTCTGGTGAGGTTAAATTCATTAATGTTTATCAGGTGCTTTGATATTATGGTGATGGGGACTATAAAAGTAGAGAGACAGAGAGTCAACATTTACCATAGTTACTATATGATGGGATCGGAGACACCTTCATGATTTCTGATGCAAAGTATAGGGATAAACAGAAGTCTATGAAGACTTAGACATCACTGTGCAGTAATGGTTTTTCTCTATTTTCACTTTTATCCATAATGAGACTATGTCAGAATCTCACTTGACATGACATCAGGGCCAGATAATGAGGCAATTTCTAAATGGTCTCTGACGGCCAGCCCCTAGCTCCTGCATCTTTCTTTATTTTAAGTGTTATTAATCATTTCATCACACATCCTTCTGTAACAATGAGTGAAACAAAGTCCATGAGGAAAAACACTTCTTTTAACAGCATGTACAAGAAAATTATTTAGGGCCCTGAAGAGGTAACAAAAAGACCTCTGGGGCTTAGAACAAAACAGAATAGGTCACGAGACTTCAAAACAAATGAAAGGGGGTTTTCCCTAGCCTCATTTACAATTACTCAGAAAGCAGATATGGCAGGCATATATTCTAAACTAATCAGATTACAGTGGCATTCAACTGAGTAGCTCATCCTCAGCATCAAGCTCACAGCTATAAAGAGCAAAGCTTAAACTTGAACAAAGTCAAATTGCTTCTCCTGGCATAATTTGTAATTATTTAAATAGCAATACTACAGATAATGAATTCAAAGTTAATCAAATTGTTGTACCAATGAACTTCGTAGATCATCTTCAATATCAAGCTCACAGGATCCATTCTGGTCAACTGTCTAAAAAGAAAAGCCTAATATTCATCAAAACTATAGTCTATTTGGTTTTACTGATCTGTGTCAAGATGAGGTTTAGCTGGAAATAAAACAGAAGTGCCAAAGGACTACATGTGCACTCTGAGAATCAAATAGCCTTTTTCTCCATTGTTCAGTTCTGGTTTTTGATGTCTCTGGAACTATACAACCCTTTTTATTTTGAAAATAGAATTTCACCTTTTCTTCTCTTCCTGTCCTGGTTTATTAGTCTTTCATGGTCCAGGGGTGAAAAAGAAAGATGTTTATAATCATACATGTAATGGATTTTCCCAAAAGAATTGAAAGAGAGAAATGAAATAGTTTTGATAGGTGATGGGAAGGATTTAAAATCACTGATATAATTTAAAGTTTTAAACATAAAATTTTACAGATATTTCCCTTCAAAATCTCCAAGAAAACCCAAAGTTCTCTCATTTTCTGTGGGGTCCCCAACCTTGCATAGTGTCACGGAGACTCTTCTGTATCTGTTCCAGGCTGTTCCCTATAACTACTTTTTTTTTTTCCCATCAAGGTGCCTATAAGATGGCAGTGAAGTTCAGTGTAGCCCTTATTATTATACTAAAATACCCGTAGCCTACACAAAGTAGACTAGATTTATTATTATATTGGACGGCAGCACCACTATAGTTAAGAAGATTACATCACAACTGCGGTTTGAAAGTCAACATTTCAAAAGTCCTCTGGACATGTTAAAACAAGTTCCTTTGAAATTTGGTGTGCCTGAAGAAGGTGAAGGGTAGGGTTGGTGACACAAATTTGGGGTCATTTAATGTACTGGTTGTGGAAATATAAGCCCCCTAAAATATCCATTTTTCAACAAGTTTCTAAATGGGCTGGTTTTGGGGCAGAGCTAGTGATCAAACTATTTCTGTGAAGTGAGTAAAAATGATCTCAATCTATCAAGTTTTATTCAAGATAGTGCATGGCATGCACTACATCTTTGGGAAAACCAAATTGAGAATGGTCTTAAGAAAATACAGATTTTTACAGTGCGCATGCGCCAAGACTGAAAAATGGCTAGAGGGTTTCCATTCCTACCATTTTATGTGCTCTAAAGCTTGACTCTTGTAAGTGCTGTAAAATCTAAATGGTTACTCAGATCACTTTGAAACATAGTGTGCCTCATTGAAGTGCATGGTAATGTTAGTGATCCAAATTTTGGGTCATTTGACTGAAGGGTCCCACGATTACAGCCACCCCTCAAAAAACTCCACTTTCCTTCTGCAGCCTTGTACTGTTAAACTGAGAAACCAGATCAGGTACAACGTGGGTAAGAGATTCCCTGGCCCAAGCAGACCTGAGGTGGCTGCTGTGTGGGGGGAGGGAAGAGCAGGGAGCAGAAGGGGTGGCAGGGTGTGGACCAGAATTTGCCCCCCTTCAAGAAATATCAGACTTGGCACCATTGATTCTTACTTGGCAGCTTAAATGGTTTTAAATCAGAAGTCAAATAATTTAATAGGAAAATGTACTGCAAAAAGGTACATGTTTGGGGTTGAGCGGTAACCATTCAACAAAGGGAAACTGTGTTTCCCTCTCTACATTATCTCTCTGGGTAAAAGTCTTCATTTTAACTGAAGAGACATAGTTCCCCTCCCAGCTCCCATGCATTGGGAATGATCCTGCCATCCAGGGCAATCAGTAGTAAAACTCTCTTAAGTTCAATGGGAACAGGACTGATCCCAATATGAACCCTTCCTATAGCTCATGTTTTTGAGGGTGTACTGGGCAGGGGGAGGGGTGATGAGAAAGTGGGAGATATGAGCAATGAAAAATCTTAAGCCATTGTACCACATTACCTCATTCACTGAGGGGGGAGGGAAAGAAAACTGGCCTGGGTAATGGATCTGTGAAGTGCTAGTGTGCAAGCATATGTGCTTGAAGCATCTGAGTGTTAACACATGGTCTCCCTATCAAAGGTCTGTATATGAAACTCAGCTGCTAGAGTGACAGAAGATTTTGTGTTGTTAACGCACACTTAATTAAAATACCAACTGAAATCCAAGTCTGAATCCCACAGTTTGTGTTAGCTGATAACACTCAATCACTTCTAATTACAGTTAATACAGCTTTAAAATAATATTTTGTTGTAATAAGGGTCCCAGTATGACAACTAAGAGCTGGCACCCAGTGCAGGAATCACAGGAAAGGATGTAAATGCATCGGGGGGCTCACAAGGCTGCTTTTACTTCACACTAAAGCTTCCCTCAGCAGCCCTAAAAATATATATCTGGGATTCAATAGTCTGCAAGGAAAAAATTGAGTCAAATATTCATTAATATTTATACCTCCAACAATGAAATGTGCTTTAAGAAATTAACTAGACAATGGCGAGGTCACCTTCAATAAACTACTCACTCTCATGTTCTGGGCAGAAGAACCCATGGTATATACCCCTATTTATTTTAGAGGCTCCAATCCTGCAAAGCACTTACAGGAATGTGTAACTTTCAGAATGGGAGTATTTCCTTGAAATCAGTGGGGCTAACTCATGTGCCTGAAGTCTGGTATGTGCTTGTGGTTTTTACAGGAACAGTATCCTAATCATGCTGAAACACTAACCTTGATTACTGTTTTCTAACACTAGTAATTACTAGGGATCTATCTTAGGCTATGACTGCATTGCTAGAAAGGTGTGATTTTTACAGCGAAATAACTAACACACATTTCAGAGTAGCAGCCGTGTTAGTCTGTATTCACAAAAAGAAAAGGAGTACTAGTGGCACCTTAGAGACTAACCAATTTATTTGAGCATAAGCTTTCGTGAGCTACAGCTGTAGCTCACGAAAGCTTATGCTCAAATAAATTGGTTAGTCTCTAAGGTGCCACTAGTACTCCTTTTCTTTTAACACACATTTGCGATCTGAATGACAGACACTTTTTACTTCAAATGTAGTTAGGTGAAATTAACACCATACCCCATCCACACCTGGGGTTGACCTCACCTAGCTACATGGAGGGAAAAACTACAGAACCTTGTATTCGGTAGGATTTTAGAGTGGGATAGTTAATGCAAATTAGTTATTTTGTTGTAAAAACACATCTTTTGGGGCAGTGAAGACATAGCCCTCATTTTATGTATCAAACCTATCAGCATTCTAACTAAGCAGTAACAGAAGACAGTGAAAGGGAGAAGTGATTACATTTCTCAAATGTTGTAGGTCCAAGCCTTGTACCAGCACATATGCGTTAAAATGTCCCCCCCCCCCCCGAGAAAATCACATCATGGTGTTTTTATGTTACTTTTGTTACTTTCTTCCACTGGTGACTCTTTTAAAAACACGCAGTGAGTGTCTTATGAAACTTTAATAACACTTTTTATTGACGTATCAGATCTTTTCAGAGGTTTTGTGTTGAATCTATTTCCTGAAATCTCTCAAAGCTTTTAGCTGGTCATATCTAATGTCTATGCTATATGTTTATGACTATAAAATTATATGTTGCAAAAAACACATGACATTTCTTATGTGATATTCAGACAATTTCAAATTAAAACCCTTTACCCTTCTTGCTGAGGAGCTCAGATGACCTAATGGTCCAAATGATGGTATAGCTGATCTCCTCTGGTTGTGGATCTAATTGCATAGAAAAAAGGAAAGGTCAATAGACAGAAATATCTTTGAACAGATAGAAGAAAAGAACCTGAGATAGTCAGGGCTCTGGCATTCACCATTTGTTGTTGTTTTGTTTTACTTTGGTCACAACTTTGGATGTCAGCTGAGCAACAATTTCACCCCTGGATTCTGAAATGCCAAAAAAATCACCAGAATTATTCTGTCAAGTAACGGTTTTATTTTTGAGTGGGAGAAACTAAGAGCTCTGTTCCTCACTATCAATTTGTTTTTCTAATTTTGTAGAGTCATATTTTAATGCCTGAAGAGAACATTGTGATCATCTAGTCTGACCTCAGGTCAAAGAACCTAATCCAATAATTTCTGCATTCATGTAGTGACAGCTAGATACTTTGGTGATGTGTGCTTTAGAAATAATAAAAAATAATTAGCATTATTTATCCCATGTGAGGTCTCCTCTCCCTCCACCTCCACAAATGCATACTTTTCATAAGTAGTGTGTATCATTCTGAAATTGCTTGTATTTTTAGAATTGCTACATATGGAGAAGCATCAACAAAAAATAAGTATCTCCCCTTCTCCTGAATCTTATTCAAACTGAACAATTTCATGAATTATTATATAGTTTACAGCAGTGGTGGACAAACTACAGCCCACAGGCCAGATCCACCCCGCCAGCTGTTTTACACCTGCCCTTGAGTTCCCACTGGGGAGCGGGCTCTGGGGCTTTCCCTGCTCCAGAGCTCCAGCCGGGAAGCAGGGTTGGGGGCCGCTCCACGCAGCTCCCAGAAGCCATAGCATAGCTGACCTCCGGCGCTCCAATGGGAGCTGCAGAGGCAGTGCCTGCGGATGGGGCAGCGCGCAGAGCCACCTGGCCATGCCTCCGTGTAGGAGCTGGAAAAGGGACATGCTGCTGCTTCTGGGAGCTGCTTGAGGTAAGCACCATCCAGAGCCTGTACCCCTGAGCCTCTCCCCACACTCCAATCCCCTGGCCCAGCCATGATCCCCCTCCTGCTCTCCAAACCCTTCAGTCCCAGCCCATAGCACCCTCTTATACCCCAAACTCCTCATCCCCAGCCCCACCCCAGAGCCCACACCCCCAGCTGGAGCCCTCACCCCCCACCCCCACACTCCACTCCCCCGTCCCAGCCTGGAGCCCCCTCCCGCACCCTGAACTCCTCATTTCTGACCCCACGCTGGAGCCTGCACCCACAACCAGAGTCCTCACCCCCTCCCACACCCCAACCCCAATTTTCTGAGTATTCATGGCCCGCCATACAATTTCTATTCCCAGATGTGGCCTTCAGGCCAAAAATTTGCCCATCCCTGGTTTACGGGGATGTTTAGGTGGCTTGTTCCATTTTTCAGTTGGAAATGGAATAAGATAAAGGGAAAACAGATATTAGAGGAAGTGAGAAATTCAGTCCTGTCACAAGTCCACTAATTTCAATAGACTTTTGTCCTTTTATATCAGGGCTGAATTTTGGCCCAAAGATTCTGTTTGACCTGATTGGTGGAATATAATAGTCCAAGTGGATTCAGAAGTGGTGTTCAGTTTCAAAGTTGGGATGCTTATCCAAAGCTTGGGTCTAATCCTGTGAGGAGCTGAGTGCCCTCTATTGCCCTAGAAGTTCATGAGTGCTAGAAGTTCACGCATTTTGATGCATTGGGTCATTATCTGGACTATATGAACTTATTGAGTGTACATCACTGGGGCTGGAAATGTCACATGGTATTTTCTGGTCCTTTCAAGCTGTAAATACTACAAGAACTGCCTTGCTTATGTATTTAAGCGCTTGCCCTTGAGGTCCTACTTGGAATCCAGAAAGGCAGAGCTCCAGAGTGATAAAAACAATGGAACTTTTCAAATCTCAAAATAGATTTAATTTGGGTTCAATCAGAGTTTGGGGCAAAGGTTTGGGATCTTTGTTATTTGAATCCAGCCAGATGGCTCACTCCCCTCAACTTTCAATGTCAAAGATCAGCAGAATTGGCTTGCAGGTCCATTTAAAAAAACCCCTCACTTCATGCTTTGGCAATTTTTAAAAGCTCTTTTAAAAAAATAACTTCCCGCAGGTTCCAGGACCACTATCTCTCTAGCTTAAGTAGTTATACATTTATTTAAAAACACAAAACAAAATGCAATATCAACATATACATCTTTTTCACCACCATTGCAACCAAAACAAAAATTATCATGTAAATCATTACTGAAACCCTTCCAGAACATGAAAGTTATTCTGGCATCTTATTGAAGGTTAACTTTAGCATTCTGGAAGGATTTCAATAGTAATGAAATGGACAGTAAAGTGAGTAAAGCTACATTCCTGGAGGATAATGCTGGCATGATGGAAAGATTTCCGTAGTAGGCTAAAGGGCAGAAAAATTATTTCTGAAGTATTCTTGAAGGATAATTTTAATAATCTAGAAGTATTTTAAAAATAGTTCTTCTGTGGTGATAAAATCTATATGGCACATCCCTGAAAGGTAATTCATTTTTCCAAATAACAAGGTAAATCATCAAATGTGTAAAGTCCATTCCTAGAAAACTACATCTTTAAAAAAACAGTTGTTAAAGTATTTAAATCTAGATTCTGCTAAGGCACCCTTGACAAAATTCCCAAAAGATAAAAGGTGACATTCACCCCAAGCAGAGGGCCAGCGCAAGAACTGTGCACCATGTAAGTCAAAAGATGGCATACCCTAAGTCCCCATGTAAGCCTACACTGTAATTTAAGGTATAATTGTAGCACCCTTAAGCAGAGTATAAGGTATTCCAGTGAGGAGAGTTCTGATAGAGCAAGCAGAGGAAGAGGCCCTGGGCAAGGCAGTGAAGAGGAATTTTAATAACCGGACCAGGTTCTTGCTCAATTCTCTTGGGGCCCCAGAGCTAGAGATTCTAGTCTAGAGTGGGAAAGAACTGGGGCCATGAGAGAGACTGTACGACTGGCTTATTTTCTAACTTTTGTCCTGGAAGGAGTGAGGTTTTATATTTAGCTGTAGGACTGAACTACTCAACCAGTGAGAGGGAAATGGAGGCAGTGGACACTTCTGCGTGGTGAAAGGTAAGCTACTGCTACATTGCCTCTTTTCATATAAGCTTCTTCTTCCTTCTTTATTGTACTTGAATGACTTTGTTTTCAGTTGGGCTACTACATCATAATTTTGTTTTGTACAAAGTACAGCAATTATCCATAAGACAGATTTTTAAAAAGTAACTATTTCCTTTGCTTTCAATATCTCTAACAAAAAACATTCTCAGACAAAAATTAACAAAACACACACATTATTATTATTATTTATTTTATTAATTTGTGGTAGCACCCACTACGTGGTAGGTATTTTCCAAATACTTAAAAAGGAAAGTCCTTGTTCCAAGAACCCTACCATCTAAGGCCAAAACAAGTAACACACATATGAATTCAATAAATACCTCTATTATTAGAAAATTCTCATAAGAATAATTTCTAAGTATTGTAACAAATCCTCATTTGTACCCTGTTAAAATCAGTCCTGATTGGCTTTCACTCATCAACAGTGGGGAGTGTTTTATTCTAAAAGACACAAGATGACACTGGTTCCTTCCTGACTTATGTAGATTGATTATATGGGCAAACATTAGGCTCAGACATGAGGTTCTCTTTTCTGTTCAGCTAAGAATCCAACAGTTTGGAAATTGAATAGGAAATGTCACCAGTCAGGTTCTCCTGAAGGGCAAGTTCTACCGGGGGTTGACTATCTGTCTTATAGTGTTTCAACTCTTAAGTTCCAGCTGAAGCTGGGAAGAGTCGAGGCATGTAGAAACTAAATAATATAATTTAGAAACTAATAATATAATTAACCAAACTTTCCAGCCCCACTAAAGTTTTATTTGGTTTGAATAAAATTTTGGACAGCAGATCTAGCTGGTCTGTCTCTCTCTCTCTATATATATATTGAATTGCGCTATTAATCGTGATTAATTTTTTAAATCGCTTGACAGACCTAATATATATATATATAATAAAAGTTTTATTTGGTTTGAATAAAAGTTTGGACAACAGATCTAGCCGGTCTATATAGTATTGGTCATAGTATTTCCAGTTTAGTCAACCCCAGGTAGCACTAGCTCTTCAGGAGAACCTGACTGGTGAAGTCTCCTATTCAATTTCCAGACTATTGGATTCCAGACTGTTCTCTATATAGACCGGCTAGATCTGTTGTCCAAAATTTTATTCAAACCAAATAAAACTTTCATTATAATATATATAATATTATATAATATATAACACATTATTATATATATTTTTTAAAAATAATCGCAATCGTGATTAATCACACTGTTAATAATAGAACATCATTTATTTAAATATTTTAGGATGTTTTCTACATTTTCAAATATATTGATTTCAATTAAAACACAGAATGCAAAGTGTACACTGCTCACTTTATATTTATTTTTGATTACAAGTATTTGCACTGTAAAAAAACCAAAAGAAATAGTATTTTTCAATTTGCCTAACACAAGTACTATAGTGCAATCTCTTTGTCATGAAAGTTGACCTTACAAATGTAGAATTATGTACAAAAAACCTGCATTCAAATTTAAACCAACGTAAAATTTTAGAGCCTGCAAGTCCACTTGTTTGTCTTAGCCATTGGCTGAACAAGAAGTAGGACGGGGTGGACTTATAGGCTCTGAAGTTTTACATTGTTTTGTTTTTGAGTGCAGTTCTGTAACAAAAAAAAAATCTACATTTGTAAATTGCACTTTCACGATAAAGAGATTGCACTACAGTATTTGTATGAGGTGAATTGAAAAATACAATTTCTTTTGTTTATCATTTTTACAGTGCAACTATTTATAATAAAAAATAATATACACTTTGATTTCAATTACAACAGAATACAATATATATGAAAATGTAGAAAAACATCCAAAATATTTAATAAATCTCAACTGGTATTCTTTTGTTTAACAGTGCGATTAAAACTGTGATTAATCACGATTAATTTTTTTGTGTTAATCGCGATAAATTTTTTTGAGTTAATCAAGTGAGTTAGCTGCGATTAATTGACAGCCCTAATATGTATATAGTATACTATATATATACATATATATATATTCCCTTCCTCCCTCCCCCATCTAGTACACCCATTTCAGGTGCATTGTGCTGGGCACAAGTGGTTCAACACAATCACTTCAGAACATTTGAATGCAAACTATTAATGTACTGGGGGGTGCCCCCATGTTTTGCAACATTCCTGGAAATCTTTCCCTTGCTCCCACACCCACATCTAAGGTTGGTGAACTGATTTGGATTAAATCAACCCTTGCTGCCCTGCTTGGGTGAACTGGGCAAGTGACAGTCTTAACCTGTAAGTAAATGCTGTAGTTTTCCAGAGGAGATCAATTAATCCAGTCTTTAAGAAATGGTACAAAACCTTCCTCTTCGAAAAAGCCTTTTCCCCGTAAGAATTACACAACACTGACACCTCCTTTTACATACAATCCCGATAACAAAAAAAAAGTAAATTAACAAAATCTTTTTAAAAAACCCTCCAACCCTAACCATGCAGAGTTTTGACTCTGAAAAGAAAGAGGTGCCAAAGACTCCATTAGGGATTTCACTGTTGCTAATGATTTTACATGGAAGTTTCTCAAATACTATGGTGATGGGCAGAAGTATAAAACCCCTTAGATAGAATGTTTACAGATGGCAAATTTCAAATGCACTTTCCATGGGCGCTCACACAGGAAACTTGATGCTAGGAGCCATGCATTGACTGATCACACATCTCAGAGTTCCAATAGTGAATACTTATAATGAGCTGCTCACAAATGATCTACACATCAAGAATTATTCACAGAAATTATTTGGTGAATCATTTTGAATGATGAATATATTCAACAAAATTGCAATCTGCTTGCAAATTGGGGCTGGTGCAGGGAATGGTGAAAGGGTCTAATACATTATTTGCCATGAAATATCTGTCCAGATCTAATGGACATTATAGAATCATTTTCTCAAGAAGCATCTGTCAGACATGGTGACCCCTACCAATTGCAAATGCCCATGGATATTTTGCCCTGTCCATTCTATATATTCTCCAGAAATACTTCCCTTATCTTTTGCCTTTTAAGCCAGTTTACCAAAATCCAGGGTTTTCCCTTGTACATAGTGGGGTACTCTATTAGTTGCTCTGAATTCTGCAGTATCATTGTTGGAAGGTGCAGTGTTTTAGATCAGTACTGTAAAATACAGGAGCACTCTTTTTATAAGGGTTACTTATACACCCTTATAAAAAGGCTGCATCAGTTGGAGTATACCCAGCTGCTTTTCACATTTATGAAGTAGGAATTCACAGGTTCCAACAGTACCATCATTTGCATACCCTGAAGAGAGGAGATTAGATTTATCAGCTTTTTTTTTTAAATGGATATCCTTCAAGGACATCCCCCAGAAAGCAGAGGTCAGTGCAGTAAAGGTAGCTGCATTAATCATCTTCACATTTGAAATAAGGAAGAATAAATAAATAAACAGCAAAGCATCATGATCGTGTATCAAAGGGTCACTTTAGGTCCCACCCGGATTAAATATGATCAAGGATGTCAGGAGCAATGTCATGAATGTTTATATAAATGTTATTAGAAATAGGAGCATATACCTTACATTAAGCTATATAGTCATGCTATCAGTAATAACAGCACACATATGCAACAGTGTGTAGCGAGAGGGCGTGGCCTCCCTCTGAGACTGACAGGGAGGAACCACCGCCCATCCCCTGGTGGGCAGAGCTGGGACAGCCACACACCCCCACCGGAAGCAGAGGGGCAGGACACGAAGTATAAAAGGCAGGCCCTGCCGCTCAGTTGGGCCAGAGCCAGTGAAGGACACACAGATGCCTCTCACTTGTCGCTGGAGCGGGAACCCAAAGAGGACCTCTGCAGCACTGAGGACTCAGAGGAACTGCCAGAGCTGCCTGCCGACAGGGACGCCACGGAGCTACTGGGACTGCTGCTAGCTGTGTACCCCAAAGAGAGAAAGGATGCCCATGGAGTGAAGGTACCCCCAGGTCAGACTGGCAGAGTCCCTGGGGTGGGGGGTTACCTTCCTCTGCAGCATGGGGCACAGGACACTTGTAGGTTTAAACTACTGTAAATGGTGGATTCTCTGTAACTTGAAGTCTTTAAATCATTATCTGAGGACTTCAGTAACTCAGCCAGAGGTTAGGGGTCTATTTCAAGAGTGGGTGAGGTTCTGTGGCCTGCAGTGTGCAGGAGGTCAGACTACATGATCACGATGGTCTCTTCTGACCTTAAGGTCTGTCACATACTACCACTGGAAAACTCTCTGATGATACTTTGCGTTCATTGCCTATGCAAACTGGATTCAAATGAGATGAAAGGCTCCTTATTACTTCAGCAATCCACTGACCCATTCGGCCCTCTCCGAGCAGACCACCTTAAACAATTAACTTCTTTAATGGCAGGCCACTAGAAGGGTGAGTCTGTCAATGACCACTTCTGCTATAAGATCTTCCTACCTCATTAAAATACTTACTGGGGAGTCCTTTTTCAGTGGTAACATGCACATTTTTTATTTAAATATTGACTTTGCTTTGTAGATCTTGTTCTAAAACCAAAAAATCCCCATCACTGAGGTGAATAGGTTCATTGGTATTGCAATAACTGCATGGCACAGCTGAATCACAGGGTGCAAATGGACATGCTGAGCCTTGTTTTGAAAACAAGCCTCCCATTTTGCTCCTGCAAGTAACTGCCAGTGCAGTGTTGCAGGTAGAACTAATCACAAGCACAAATGAACTGCCTGACTGTGCCAGCAAATCAGGACATCCTAATTGCCATTGGTTGCACCAGCAGTGCCACTTTGTAGTGGCAGAATTGCAGGTACAAAATGGGAGGGCAGCTTTCAAAATGAGATCCAGTCTATTTATAAAGCTTAAATTTGTAGCAGTGTCTGCAGTTATCCAATCTTATAAATTAAGGCCTCAGTCTTGCAAAAATGTAGACAGTTGCATAACTTTTCACACATGAGTAGTTCCCCTGCAGTCAATGGAACTAGTAATGTGCATACAATTACATACACTGGTTCCTGGATAGGGTCCTTAGAGAATCTGGGTATGAGGATTGAAAACCTATTTTTTTTTAAAAAGGGCTGTTGTTAAAAATGGCCTTTTCTGAGACAACGCTTTTCACAAAACAGTGTCAACATTATCTAAATACGTCTGACATTTTTACCCAAATCATTTCCAAAATATTCCATTCCCTAAAATTTCTTCAGGAAAAAGCAGTTATTCAGTAAACACAAAATGTTGGTAAAATGTTTGTAAAAAATATCGCTGAAAATTTCATGAAAAACAGAAGATGGATCCATTTCAAGTTCCCGCATAACAGACAAAAATTTATGCATGAAATAATTGTCCTGTTTTTCAGCCAGATCTGGTATTTACTGAGCAAGAACAGTAACCACTTCTCATCCTTGTATATTTTAGGCATTTCATTTAATTTTTATTTATAACCACTGGAAGCAATTTGAAGCTATTCTGGGATGGATGGCTACCTAAGTTCTTTTGTTTAAATTTGTTTTTGAGTTGTCAAATTATTTAAAAGTGTTTTTTTACTGACAATTTTTAAAAAGCTAATTTGGTTTGTTGAGGTTATTTTTATTTATGTATTAACAAATTTGCTTCTGGGTTGATACCCATGAGTGGTAGGTTTTATAATGGAAATGCTGAGACAACCTTAAATATAGCCACACCAGCAAGCACTATTCTAACAACTCAGCTGAATAAATACCAGGCAGCATTTAGTTATTTTCCCAGGAACTGGATAAACAGCCACTTCCTTTTTAGTGTCTCTTTTTAAAGGAAAAGTTCCATGGCCAGCTAATTGTCACTATAAAATCTTCTATTTAAAAGAAAAAATCTTTTGTTTTGTTTATTTTACAAAATCTTTGTGGCTCCATATTAGCCATGTAAAAAACCCCAAAACAAATAAACCTATTTGCCAATGAGCTACATCTTGACCTATTTCAAAATGCACTGTTTCTAAATGCACAGTGAGCCTTTCATCTGAAAACAAGAGACAGGCCCAGCCAAAATATTCAAATGCAGAATTAGATTTCAGAAGTCCAAGATTGCTCAGATGGGGAGTTTTGGTCCAGATCATTATTATGGCGGAGCTGAACATGACTCTGTAATTAAGTTTAAGTTGACTTATGTGCTTGAAGTAGGGACTCAACCTCTTTGGGTATGACTACGCTGCATCCTGGAGGTGTGATTCTGCTCCAGCTACTGTGATTAAAAATAGCAGTGTGAACATTGCAGCACTGTGACAGGCGTCGGTCGGTCCTCCGAGCCCCTAGGGGCGATGGAGAGCAAGGGTCTCCGTGGCAGGCCTCGGCCCCACCTCCCGTGCGTTGGGGAATTAGCGGGGAGGTGCGCCGGCCGGAGTCAGTGGCGCGCCCCTCAGGCCGGGGAGCGCCGGCAAGAGTCAGTGGCGCGCCCCTCAGGCCGGGGAGCGCCGGGGTAGGGGAACGCAGGCCCACCCAACTCCACTGCGTTCCAGCCCAGGGCCCTGACAGTGGTGGGAGGCGAAGGTCCCGCCGCTGGGTCAGCAGGGCAATCCGCACCCGCTGACCAAACACACCCACTCCACGGTGTAGTTGGGCCCCTGGGCTACTTCCTACCTGGTCTCTCTCAGGCGGGTCGCTCCGGTCCCTCCATCTCCTCCTGGTATTCCGCTGCGGGCAGCTCCGGAACCTCCATCTCCTCCGGGTAATCCGCCGCGGACAGCTCCGGTTCCTCCGGGTATTCCGCTGCGGGCCACCCCCGCTCCCCCTCGGTATCGGACTCACGCTGGCCCGGGCTGCAGTCAGGCCCCTCCAGGTCCTCTGGGTATTCAGCGGCCGGCAGCCCTGGTTGCCACAGGCCTTCTCCCCGGTCAGGCTCCTCCTTGCCCAGGGCTTCGCCTGGGTCAGCAGCAGGATCATGAGGGAGCAGCCTGTGTCTGTCTCCCTCCCTGGTGCTCTCTTCACTGGGCAGAGGGCCCCGCCCTTTGTACTTCCTGTCCCACCCTTCCCCTTCCGGGGATTGGCAGAAGCTTGGCCTGGCCCCGCCCACTCAGGCTCAGAGGGTGGCTCTTTACCCTCTGGTTCGGAGGGGAGCCTCCCTACAAGCACAGTGTGCTGCTTGAGCCAGCTGCCTGAATCCAAGCCCACCTAACTCCCAGATCTGAGCTCAGGTGGCTAGCCCGAGCCACCACCCATGCCACAACATCGACACCACTATTTTTTAGCATGCTAGCTGTCTACCCTTGCTGGGAATCATACCTCCCAACTGCAATGTAGATGTACCCTTTGTTAGGTATGAAGGATGAATTGTACCCTCCCCAAAACTACAGCACTTACCCTTTGAGTAGAGAATGAATTTTCTGAGAATTTACAAGTACATCCATTCATTAGTTTGAGTTTCAAAAAAAATTTTAAAATGGATACTTCAAGAAATTTAGCACTGGTATCAGATCTTTTTTTTTCTTTTTTTTTTTTTTTTGTGTCCCAAATTATCTTAACTGACTAATGCTCTCTAATCACACCATGAAGAAAGAAAACAGGGGGGGAAATCATGTAGGCCAGATCCTTGGGCTAGTGTAGATCAGCATAGCTCTACTTACTTCATTGGGAGCCATGCTGATTTACAACAATCTGCCCTGTGTCTTTAAAAATCAATTTAATCGAATCTGAAACTACAAAATGTGTAAAAGCTGGTTGGAATTTATATTTTTCCCCCACAGAAAATTTTATTTTTAGTTGAAAAACTGAAACATTTTCAGGTTTTTGACAAAGTCAAAGTCTTCCACAGAAAGCAGACACTTTCTGCAAACATTTTTGTTTAGTCAGAAACCCAGTTTTTCATCAAGAACCAATTTGGAGGGGAAATTATTGACCACGTCTGCTTAACATGTTTCGATTTCTAGTAAGAGTAACCTTAACTTCAAAATTCCTAGGTTTGCATGGCTTGTTGTTGATATAATGACAACATCCCTGTAATTTTTTTAGCCCTTAAGTTACTGAGCAGTACTCAGCCTTTATTTCATTTTTATAAAGTTTTGTCAGATAACAGAGTGGTTGAGGGCTAAGAGCACAGTCTTGCAAACCTTTACTGACATGAGTAACCCCATTGACAATCAGGTGCATACCATAGATGGCGGTGTCTTTTTTAAAGGGAACATCAATGGAAATAAAGAAGCCAGCCTGACTTGACAACAGGAATATTCAGCAAACTGTACAATGTGGCTCTTACAAAAAGTTTGGTCATTCCAATCACACATCCTCTGTTTTACATCCCAGGCCTTTCCTGTTTTCATTCAGTGAATAGCCACCATACTGGGTGGGTGGTGTAACAATTCTTGAATTTATGCATTCTTAAATTGTACTAATTACAGACTTTTAAGCAACCCAAGGTTTTTGTTCTTCTCCATTAAGGGAATAGCAAGTGGGTGGGTAGTGTTGTCAATCAAAGTAATATGATAGAAAGAGCTAATATAATTTGCCTTGTTAATTTCATTGTCATGCTTACAGCTGTTTAAATTCACAACCTCTTTCATGATGATAAAATCAGATACATTTTGAACCTGCTTTCTCCCCATGGATGCATGAAATGTTTTTAGGCAATATGTGTGAAGCAATTAAAGAAACATATTCTGAATACTATAGTGTGTGGGAATGAGAAAGAGAGATGAGAGAAATGAGATGATTGGTTAGGAGAAATAGAGAACTAGTCATGCACGTGTCCTCACTATTTTCCAAGTTTTGACCTCAAAGCTCTGAAACCACTTGTTCATCACTGAAACTGGGAGTCTGTGTGTTGCCCCCATATAACATATTGGGGTAATCTTCTGATGGAGAGCCTGGTACAGAAGGCCAATTGTAGATAGGCTTTGTGGTGGAGAAGGAAACGTGTTATATCTATCCCATTGTGGCCTGTACTTGTTCAGTGTTTAAGGAGCTCTTCCTCTCCCCACCTCTAGTTAGTTTTGATCTGACCACTTAGATTCTTCTTTGTATAACTGGAAAGTCCTATAAAGTAATAAAATCAAAGTCTGGTTTGCCTAAGGAGCATTTTAAACTTGTACTTAATGACAAAACCTGATTGGAAAGTTTCATAATGTTGACAAAAATGAAAAAAAGCTTTGTACACTTTTTTTTTAGACAATTGCCCCCCGCATTTTTATGGTGATCGTCTGAGACCATGTCTTCATATGCCCCACCCTAATTTCAGGAGAAAATTATGGTAATGACCTGGATAGGACAGAAATTGTCAACCCTTTTACCGTGACAAACCCCAAAACTACCCATTCATTGCACCTAGGACACCATAACTTGGAACTGCCCAAGGGAATTTTAGGTAGGCTGGTAGGGAATCATCCAAACTGGAATTTAGCTAGGGTGACAGAATTAACACCACACTGATTTTGCAAAAAGTGACATAGAATTGTACTGATGGACATGGCTTTGAGTTCACATCTTATCTCCCCTTCCCCCACCTCCAAAAATATTACTGGAATTAGTTCATTACATTTCTTGCCTAGAATCTTTACTAAGAGAAGATTCAGAAATGAAGAGGTCATTCCATTTTGAGGTCACAGGTTCCTGCCCTCATTTATTATTTAAAAATGAATTTCTTTAAAGGGGAAAAACAAAATGTAAGCATGATCCACTTCCAGCTTTATATTGTAGTCTCCCATTCATTCTGGCTACTGCTGCTTTGACACTATAGTGGTGTTAATTCTTGTCACATGAGCCTACTCTGGGGCTCATTAGTCATAAACATTACCCATGGTAAGTGTATAAGTCAACATCAATAGGCACTAATAGTGTATTTCACCCACTGTTATTCTAAGTATCTGAGCACAGTAGAAATCTGCTCAATGCCTATTCACATTGCCCTTTCAGAAACATCCCTATAGCAGGTCTGTTTCAGTCGGGGTTATTCTGTTGGGTTTTTTAAAACATGTTTTAGTTTGTTGAACAGAAAAAGCAATTTATTTGAAGGAGAATGAAGTGCTCTCATTTATTATTCTCCTAGGCAAAGTCTTTACTCCAAAAATGTGTTTTTACTGGTGTTGGGCAACATTTTTGAGATGAAACTTTTTTCCCTAAAATGCAGCTTCAGGTGGACTTCAACATTTTGTGAATTTATGACAGATTTGCCAAATTGTTTCAGCTGGGGAAAAAAATCCAAAAAAAATCAAAACTTTCCTTGACATTTCTGAAACATTTCAATTTTTTTAATTTGAAACGACTTTTTGTTTAGAATTTTATTCAAAACAAAAGATTTTTTAAAACCCCAAAAATGAAGTAAAATATTTCATTCAACCTGAAACAAAAAAAAAGATTTTTTTTTTCAGTTTGGCAAGTGAACTGAAAATCAGTTATTTGCACAGCTCTTGCGGTTTTTCCATTAGTTAGCAATCTCAGTGTAAAATCCCAGTTGAGAAAAGGCACTGTAATTTTTACATTGATGTGGCTAGATGAGGTAAATCTCAGTTTGGGCATGGGGTATAGTGTTGATCTCAACCAACTACAATTACGTATTAAAAAATTACCTGTGTGGCTTATCTCCACTCGGGTTTTATATTGAGTTAGCTGTCTCAGTATAAAAAACACATTTTATTTGCAGTGAAGACAAATCCCTAGTGGATCAGTTTTACCCCTTAGTACACTGATCAGAGGTTTTAGGCTAAAATTGTTAGCACCTCAACGTAGACCCTGCCAAGGTTCCTCTGAGTTGACCATTGTGGAGCAGAGGACACCACTTGTCGGGCACCTCATGTACTTCTACCATCTGCCCTGTACCAAATTCCCTCCTCTCCCTGTGCTGGGGAGAAGAGTGAAAGCACCTCCCTACTGCTATAATGGGGATCCCCTCTTGACTTTTCAGCCCTTGCAAAGAGTAAACCCTCTCCCTACAAAACCTGTCTGGGCTATTCCTTGTATCTCCTGTTAAACAGTGTGGCTGAGATTTTCACTAGCAGCAGCTATAGTTAAGGTTGCCCAAGCATTTGCATTATACTGATGGCGCAGCTAATTAAGGATGAAACTCATTGGCTGACAGTGTGTATTTTCATATTCATCGTGTATTAAACACAATGGATATGAAAATACTGTATGTAGCTTCTACATGCAGCATTGCGTCAGAGAAAAATACATCTCTCTATCACATGCCCTTTAGTTACCCATCTTTAACTTTTTTTAATACTTGAAATCCACTAGACTGAAAGAGTTGCAGATGAATTGATTGTGAACTGATTTATGATCCTTATTGCACCAGAGAAGTAATTTTATGCATATAACTTCTTTTACAATTACCTCCACAATGATTTCAAAGGAGTTCACTGCTTATGGGAGGCCATCAATAAGTGGCACTTGCATATTCATCCATTTCAATCTGAAATTTTTTAAGACTCAGGGGAATAGAACAGAACCACTGGAAATTAATTTTTTCAGCAAGTTTGCTCTTTTATTTTTTTGGATAGCTGAGACTCCGTGAAGATTTTTAGACTGATAGTATTCTTAAATCCACAAATACTGAAGCAGAAGGTTTTCTTTGGAGCACAGAGATTTTTCTGCATCATCCTTACCCTTTCATTGGATTGAATGTAAGTCACGTATTTGGGTCTTTTGCAGACTATTTTTGTAAGTAAGCTCTATTAGCATCTCATCCCAACTGAGGGAACTGAAACTATTCTTGGAGCATCAGAGTTTGTTCATTAACTAGAAAACCAACATTCCCAGTTTCTTACTTAACTTAATTAAAAGAGGTGTCCTTCTATGATTGCGGTGTTTAGTGTCTCCCTTGGAATGCCCTTACAGCAATGAAGTATTTGAGGAATGCCTTTTCCTGACATCTTTACTTCTCTCTTTGGGCCAAACTCTGCACTGACTTATGTTGTGTCAGCAGAGAGACAAATCCACAACTGATCCAGGGTTAGGTAACACCAATCAGTGTTTGCTGATGGATCAGCAGATTACATCACCAACTTGCAGGGAAACGTCATGAATCTGGGGCATTCAAGTAAGCATCATTAATTCAGCCTTAAACACCTTATATTCCACACCTTGTGATACTACAGTATGATCAATAGACATCACATTAGCATTTCATTGGTGACCCACCATGAGTCTTATCTGGCTGCAGGTTTCTTAGAATTGCCTGAACAGGTCCTGTTGATTTCTCTGTTGGGTACTTTAGCTCCCACTCTGGCCACTGCTAAATCATCCCTGCCAGAGATCACTTATCCTTGGGGCTCATAAAAAGACTTCTGTTGTGAGAACTCTTCTGCTTGTGGAATGCTCCACCTACACCCCTAGTTCCCAAGTTTATCAGAGGGTAAAAAGAGACATCTTTGTGGGAGATCCTTATGCAAATATTGATAACGCTTCACCAGATTTCTGCAGTCAAATTATAATTAAGTACTGGAGTGAACTGAAAAAAAAATACTTCAAAAATTCCCTTTTAATTTGTAACCAATCCATTTTGGACTTTCCTTAGGCTGTTTCGTTCTGGCTTTGATCATATACTCATTCATATTTCACAATGAAAGCCTTTCTCACAATCTGCAAGCAGCATCTGTTTCATAGTGCTGATTTCTGTTGAGCAAGGCAAATGCAGGTTAATTAGGCCAAAGGAGCTGATGCAGACAGAGACAGAAACACAGAGATTGCAAGACAAAATCCATCCACATGTTGACAGATGCCTTCTTTGCTTATTCATTATTTGCTAAGAGGGTTGTTCACAAAACATATAGAAATGTATTTACTTTTTTTGTTATAACAAGTGCACCGTAATAAAAGGTCCTAGTTCACTGGAGTTGCATGATGTAGTCAAGCAGAACTCCACCCTCTTAAGAACACAAGGAAATTAAACTCTGGAGCTGGTGATGTCAGAGAGTTCCAGCTGGGTGGGTAGAACCCTGTAAAGGTGTCCTCCTGGCATCTCCAAGGCAACAGAAATGCACATTCTATGTGCATCTTGTATTTATGGGCTAACTTTGAAAGTGAGGTGCAGGCTGGACACTAAACCTGGCAGAGGAGCTGAGGAGAAGGAGTGTTCTGTTTCATAGGTCAGCAAAGCACTATACTTCAGAACAAAGAAGTCTTTGGTATGCCCTGATTCTTTGGATGGTGAAAGGTATGTTTGTGAAAATATGAGAGGGAATAAAGTGCCTTAGAGGAAGGATGGAGTCTGAGGCTGAAACATCTGCTATCTGAGAAAAGGAGGTGAGCACTGGGGCTTCATCAGATTATCTGGCTTGATACTGAATGAACATCTAGATGATCCAAGAATACGTATGAGTCTGTTGGCAATCCTTTCAGTAGAAATTAGTTTAGATCAGGGTCACTAATGCTGAAATACTTTTTCATGCACAGTGTATAGAAAATGTTTTTCATTTTATAAAAAGTTCAAGGTCATGTATTATTCTCTGTTCTTTCATAGTTATATAATTAGTTGATCATTTTTAACTGCTAGAATAAATTTGTTTTAATTTCTCCCTGGGCTAACCCATGATGTTCTTGCTCAATTTTTAATCAGTGTTCACTCAGGTAAACTCCTGTTGAAATCCCTGGAATCAACACTGATGATGGACGCCAAGATTTGGCCCCTTTTGACTTGTATTTGTAGTTTATAATGAACAGTACCTTGAGGATGGACTGAGCCTAATCACCTTGGACACATAGTGCTCTTACCTCTGTGCACTTCTAGGATCTACAGAGAGAGAGAGATTTAAAGTGGAACTCTAATGGTTGTTGTTAAATAGTTCTAATATAAGTTGCAGTTACAGGATTTCTTCTATTTGTGCTGTTCACTCTTTCACCAGATTTTTAAAGGTGTGTGGACTGATATCTAGCAATCTTCTTGGACTGAAATTGATCTTAGCAGACTTCTCCTGACACTCACATTTTCCCAACAACACCAGTGTTTGAGTTTTAGCAAAGGTGTCATTTCTTTCATTTCCAATGCCAAATTAGGACACCACACAACTTGTGCTGTTCCGTTTAACCAGCTTCTTAAGATTAACCTCAGTTCTCTTTATAACTCTCATAGTCTGTGTGTCTATGTCTGGAACTGGAAGATTCCAGAATCAAATTCCTCATCCCCTGGATGTATTATAACCTCTGAATATAAATGAAGGAACAGACAAATGGTAGAATTTAGGGATTGCCGCACTGAATCAGACTAGGGATTCCTATGGTCCACCTTCCTCTCTCCAAGAGTGGCTGGCACTAGATGCTTCAGAGGGAGGTGCAGGACTTTCAGTGGAGTTATGCTTGATTTACACCAGTGTAAATGAGAATAGACTTTTGCCATTGTTACTTATCCCTATTTGTAACCTTTGAATGATGACCATTTCTATGAGTGTCTCCCTCTCTATGAATTATCCCCAGCTACCATCAGGCACCAACCTCAAACATCAAATGTTTCTAAATATCTCCTTGCACTTAGGAAGAGAAAAAAGAGCAACATGTCTTGTCAGGATTACTTTTAAGTACTGTTGGGCACAATCATGCAGAACTATTGAGTCAGAGTCTATCTGCTCAGATACTTAGCTGGATTCCATTCCAGATAATTCTATGTTAAATTTCTGTCTCAGCCCTTTTCAGAGATATTAGCCAAAATGAGTTTGACTGCAATGAGAGCAAAGATGAATGTCTGTTTTGCACATCTTTCCAGTACTCCTGAGATTTGCTAGCTTTGATCATTCTGAAAACATGCCAGTTTTATCTAGAAATTCCACATGAATGTCAGACTCCTCAGATTTTACCTGTTTCTGACTGAGATATTGATCTGGCTTCAGACAGCGTGACCTGGATGTATCCCTATACACTGTTCCGGTCTCTTGGTCAGCAAAAGAGAAAGTTAATCAGAGAAGAATCCTAGTCAGTATTAAGAAATAAACATGATTTAACTCAACCTTAGCACAGGCCTCAGCAGTTATTTGTAATTAATTCATCCCATTCTAATGTCCTTGCAGTATATTAAGCGCAATTCCCCATATACCATTTTACGCAAGGTGGGTGGATATCCAGTTTCAATTTGAATTCATATTGTGCCTTTTAAGTTATTGGCTGCATGATTGTTTCCTAATTCTGCCTGTTGAAAGACATGAGTCTTGTGAGTAAGGTACTGGAGTGGGACTCAAAAGATAGACATTCTATTTCTGTACTACTATAGACTTTCTGTGTGATCTCAGGCAAGTCACTTAATCTCTCCGTGACTCAATTTCACACCTGTGCTTAAAGAGAAAAGGGAAGATAATACTGCTTTTCTCCCACGCCTCTGCTCTTTAGTGTGTTATTTAGGGCAGGAAGTGTCTGTATAGTGTCAAACACAATGGGCACCCCGTATCATTTGAGGTCTCTGGGTAATACTTTAATACAAAAACTAAATAATAATAACACCAGGGACGGTATATTGTATATTTTAGCGTTGTCCAGCACCACAGCTCTTCAGGAGAGCAGTGCATAATAGGCTTTCCCTTGTAAGAATGTAAAGTTTTGTCAGACTCATGTCTGGCACAGTTTGATGGGGATGTGCAGAAGGTATGTTTGGGTTCTAATACAAGAAGCTGTTAATGTCTTCAGTGTCTGGGATGGTGCATGATCCAGGGAACAGGATATTAAATTGGGAGTCATGGGACCTAGGCTCTATACCCAGCATGGCCTCTGGCCTGTTGTGTGACCTTTAGTGAGCTACATCTCTCCTCTATGTATCTGTTTTTCCTTCTACCATTTGCCTTCCTTGTTTATTTCGCCTGCAAGCTGTTTGGGGCAGGGTCCATCCCTCACTATTTGATCATTCAGCATCTAGGATCATGGGTCCCCAAGCTCAGTTAGATCCTTATGGCACTACTGTAATTTCCTGCCCCAGGATCCTCTTCCCATTTCAGGACACGGTACCAGATTTCAGCCAAACAGAGTCAATGTACATACAACATAACAACCCTTCTTCCCCAAATATAAGCAGGTTTGGTCAGCAATTGGGAGAGGGTTTTTTTTTTCGGAGGGATGGTCTCACTGTTCTGTAATGGGGGGTACTAGGTCAGATGGTGAGAGGGGTTTATATTTGTTTGTTTATAATTGCAGGCTGTGGTTTGGCTTATACTTTGTGATTCCTTGTGTGTTCCTGGTTTGCACAAATGCACATTCAGCATTTGCCTTTTGCTTCTGTGGTTGGTACATAGGCTGAGATGCTATGCCTTGGGAGAAACAGACCATGTAAACATTATTTAGCATCACTGCTCTCTGCTGCCTGCTCAGCACAGTCAGTGGCTGCACTAAGAGATGGAATGTTTACCTTTCCCACTGCCCTGAGGGCGGGGGGGGGCCGCATACACTACCCATCTCCTGAAGATATGCATGGATCTGGAAGGTAGAGGCCCTTACCTGGTGACCCCCACCCAAAGATACTGATGAGGGAGTAGCCTTTGGACTCCAGGAGGGAGCAGGAAGAGAGATGGTCTATGAAGTCCTTCCCCCCATTAATACAATCAGGGGAACTGGGAGGAAAAGAGTTATCTAGAGACTGGAGGGATGGGGATGATATGTTAAGATATGGGTTATGGAAACTTCAGCAGCCCAGGTCTAGCAGATTTTAGAGGATCTGGGCTGAAATTTGAGGTCACAACACCACCTCAAACCCACCTTAATTATGAGAGGGATCAAAGTTCCATGCAAATCTTTTGCATATCCCTAATAACATAGCCCCTGGACTTCTGCAATGTGGTCTGTATTAGTGGGCTACTCCGGAAGGGGATCTGCCTCCTGTAGCTGGTGTAGAATGCAAAAGCTTGACTACTCCAGGTCTGGCAGGGACGGAGTCTCTCAGCCTGCTGCTTTGCATGCTGTGCTGGCTGGCTGTTTGTTTGCAAATCAAGTTAATATTTTAGTTTTAACACTTACAGCCCCTAAATGTACCTTATTAGGTCCCAGATATCTTTTCAAGCCTCTGATGCCCAGTATTCCATCTAACTAGAGCTCTGCTGGCCAGCTGAAAATGTAAAAATAAAAAACAAAAATTATTTTGGGTTAAACAAAACATTTAGTTTCAACCGAAATAAAATGTTTACTTTAAAAGTCCTGAAAAACTAATTTTAAATGTTTTTTTTTTAAATAAAGTTGTGGGAAATTCCAAAATGAAACTTTTTCTGAAGTGAAATGTCAAAAAAAAATTGTTTTGACCTTTCCAAAGCTTTTTCTTTAATGCTGAAGCAATTTGCTGAAATTGATCTGAAATCACAAATTGTTTTGTTTGACCCAATCTGCATTTTTCATTGAAAAAAATTTTCACACAAAAAATGTCACTGAGTGCTATCTCTGACCCTCTAAGATGGGAGACAGAGGAAGTTTTGGTACCTAGGGCTTGCAGGGAGAGACTAATTCAGTGTATGGGCTAAATCTTCATCTGCTGCCTAGTAGAGTTTTTCTGATTTTTACCAGCTAAGGTTGTATCTTTATACCCCTGTGCCTCAGGTCTGCAGATTGCCTTATTTTGAAATTTGATTTGGTTAATTTTCAAAGAGGTGTAAAGAACTTTTCATCAGAGAATGCTTTCGTCATGGCTCAGTGATTTAAGAGTAACTTATTTATGTGATTTTATCTTTTTTATGTTTAAATGGTTTTAACTTTATTGTTGTGAAGCACCTGGAGTGCTTTAAGCATCATAAAATAAAATTTATTATTATTTTTCTTACAAACAGTGGATTTTGGAGGCATCAGTGAATGAATTATGCAGGAAGAGCAGGAGGCTTACAAAGCAGAAAATGTTTATTTTTAATTAATCCTCGGGAGTGATTGGAAAGGAAATGTAAAAATGTACATGGCCAGTCCATGATTATGTCAGTGGTTCTTTAATGGGGATTTGCATGATGTACCATCTTCCATCCCTCGAGGGCTTGTCAGCCTCTTTGCAGGCAATACTCTTATTTGCTCTTTGTATTGGGGGGGAACCTGGCAGCTTGAGCCCCATTATGCCAGGTGCTGTACAAGCCCATAACAAAAAGCTGCTCCCTATTCCAAAAAGCTTTGTACTGATAATATACTTTGGCCAAAATATTCAGACTTGGATATCTAAAATTACGCTCCAACTGGTGGATTTTCGAAGGCTGAAATAGCACTTAAATGCTTACCTCCCATTGACCTTCAGTGGGAGTTAGCTGCCTCAGTGCCATTTGTGCCTTTTCAGTCTACCCCCTAATCCATATTTAGTCCTGATTTTCAAATGTGTTTAGCACTTGAAGCTCCTGTTGACTTTAGGGACTTGTGTTCGCTCATCATTTCTGAAAAGCAGGCTGATTATATTCACATGTCTGAATGTGGCTTTAGGAGTCTAATTTTAGATACTCATGTTTGAAAATGTTGACCTGAAGGAACAATTATGCTCAGGCTTTTTTACCTCATAGGGGAATCATGAAGATAAATTAGGTAGGGCTGAATTCTCCTCTCAGTTATGCCAGTATAAGTCTGAAACGCTGAGTTTCAGGTAAATATGGAGTCACTACACTGACGTTAATGGAGTGACTCTGTATTTACACTGGTATAACTGAGAGCAGAATTAAGACCATTGATATTTGTGAGCACTGAGATACTGTAACGATGAGTGTCTCAGAAAAGTCTATAAATAACTAACTAGTCAGCTCTTTCTGTGACCTGAAATTCCTACAGGGTATATCCTGGATGTATCTTTTAAAAAGGGGGACGGGGGGAATGGAGGAGAGACAAAGCTTTAAGATGGACAGTCTTATACGAAGGGTGGAGAGTGTTTCTGAAAAGAGACACCTGGGAAAGAGGTGATATTAAACAAGCTTCTTCGGGCTTCGAGCTCTCACAAGTGGCTATAAGAGAACAGTTGGAAAGCTTTAAGTCAGGGTGCCTTTCTCGTATGCAGCTGACCAAGTGTGTTGCTTACAGTTTCAGTGTGTCAAGATGTTTCTTGTTCAATGCAGACTCTCTTGTTCATTGGTTTTATATTGATGGAAAGCAACTTTAAATCACTCTTTAGAGGAATCTACCGTGAGACATGCCAGCTGCGTGCCATTTGAAGGAGTTGTAAAGACGTGTTGGATAGGCAAGAATATACCAGAGAGAGAGAGAGAGAGATTTAAAGTCATGGGAAAGATAATTACTCAGCACTCACAGATTAGCCAAAGGAAAGGAAATAATTATACTCTGCCTTCATTAGAGGGCTTTCTGTTATAGCTCTCTCTCTCTTGTGTGTGTGTGAGAGACAGAGAGACAGACAGGTGTGTTTCAGTGTCATGGCCTCAGAATAATCAGAAAAGTTTAGGACTACAGAAGTAGATTCAATCCTTGTTGGAAGAGGAAGAAATGAGTGGACACAGATTCAGGATTTTCTTTCTTATTGTATTTACATATAATATGGACATAGGGGTAGATTTTTCCAAGGCACAAAGGGAATTAGGATCCCAGCTCTTTAGGGATGTTGGAAAATCTGCCCCCAAGTGATTACTGTAAGGCAATATTGACAGATAGAAGGTGGGCCCAATGCCTCTGGAAACACTGGGGAAGTCTGTGCTGTAGCAACCACTCTGACACTGGTGATTGCCCAGCTCTGCTGTCTGAGGCACAGCAGGGTGGCAGGGCCATGGTCCCATTTTTGTCTCACCCATTAGGGGATTTTTAGTAACATTGTCATCACTAGACTCTCCTGATCTTTGTGTGCCAGGAACACAAGCACCAAGTTGATGTCTGGTCCCTGCCCACAGGCACAAGTGGCATGATCTCCACTTCTAGATTCCTTTGACATGGTACATTATTGTGCAAGAAGAACATTTAGCCAGACATTTTTCCAAAAGTCCCGGACTGCATTTATGACATAAACACTGATATACCAATGCCAAAATATGATAGTATTTGGGTCCTGAGGTCTCTACTTTAATCTCTGTTATTTGTAATCACCACCAGTGAAATCCTCTTTTGTCTTTTTTTTTCCAAGTCTTTTTATCTAAGTGAAGGTTTCTTTACAAGAAATTTCATTATGCTTATTGAGTAGGGCTTTAATAACTGCAAACAATACTATGATGAGTTCGTCACCTCTAGCTTCAGATGGGAATTATGGCCATATGAAATCTCTGTAACACAATCCTATTGTCTGCCTCCGTCTCTCTCTTTAACTGGCTCTGTGCATGGATGGACCATTTGGAAAGTTATAATTTGGATGCGAAACAATTATCCTAAAACAGTTAGCCAGAGCAGAGTGGACATACAAATTTATCTTCTCTCTCTCTCTTTTGGTGAAGAACATCTATCTTCCATGACCTCTTGATTACTGAAGCCTTCAAAATATATTCTTTGGTCTGTGACACTGAGCTCAGCAAAGGGCTGAGCATTAAATATCACCCTCTATGATTAATTGGAAGTTAATTAAATCTATCACTGAAACAATGGGAAGGCAATGAGCTATGTAATCATTGAAATAGTAAATGAAATGATGTAAGGGCTCTCCATTTCGCTTATTGACAGTGATGGAGGGGTAGCAAAGCCCTGCTGCTCAGCTGTGTTTTCTGCCTGACCACACAGGCCTGCTCAGTCAGTCACAAACTTTCCAATAAGCTGAGTTGTGAAGCAAAATTAATAATGGCTCTGTGGATGCTGTATTCCATTTTTCCTTTGCCCTCTTTTAGTACGGCTCTCAAAGCCCTTGAGGCAACTCCAGCATTTTGTGTACAGTGCAAGTTGCTTAAATCCATCCCTCCTGAGATGATGTCTCCAAAAAAATGATGGACGGGGCAGTCTTGAAATGATCTACATTCACAGCAATCACTGATCATTTCTGCAGAGTTTTTATTTTCAACCTGAAGGAAAATATCAGTAATAGAGCTGGTCGGAAAAACTTTGACAGTACCATTTTCCATCAGAGCATGCAATTATGTCACATTTGATATGCTTTGTGATACCATGTCAGTTTGGACACAAGTCCATTTAGGAGAAAAAATCCCCAAAGTTCAGACACTGTTGAAACATCCTCTGTTGCCATTTTTAGAATGAAACATTTCAATTTTTCATTTTGAAGTGACTTTTTGTATTTAATTTTTATTTTGTATTATATGATATAATATAAAATAAACATTTAAAAAGACAAAATGGCACCAAAACGCTTTAGTGTTTTTGGAACTAAATGTTTCGATTGATCCAAAATTATTTTTTCATTTTCTTTCATGGAGAATTTCAAAAATTTCAGCTTTTGTGCTTAATAGAAATGAAGACAAATTCCAAAATCTCAAAATTCATCATGAAACAGAATTTTTATTCTCGACACAGCTCTAATCACCATACTAATCACTTGGTAAACAATATCGTGCATTAAAAAAACCTCACTTCTTTATCTATGATTTTGATACCTATGAACCTGACACAGATATAGTCTCCATCTGAATAAGGGATGCTTCCCTTTTCGCTCCTCCATAACTGTTAAAATGGGCTCACACAGGCATAATGAATAAATGAAAGCAAAGATGGAAAATATGTCACCTAACCCATCCTCCTGCCAATGCATGATTGGTCCTTGGGTTTTTTTGGTGCAGGAGTGTATGTCCACTCTAGTTTTAAATAACTCAAGCACTGGGTCTTCCTTTCTGGAGGATATTCCACAGTATAATGGGTCTCACTTAGGAAGTTTCTTCATATTTAGTGTTTAATTGTATTTGCTCAATGTCAATACCTAGTGATATTCTTTGGTACCACCTTAAATAAATCCTTTCCCTCCTTGACGTTTAAGTATTTGTATATGGCTATCATAGATTGTGCCTTCTCAACGAGCCTCAGTAAAGATAGCCACCCAGTCAAACAGCTGTGTTCAGTAGAAAGTGTTTATATATGTTATTACTTTCTTTCTCTAACCAACAGAGAAATTATTTCATACTCAGTCATAATGAACTAACCTGTTCCAAGAATGTTAAGAAGACTTGATCCTGGACTCACCAGAAGTTGGCTTGCTTCCTTTGTAATTGATGGGGAGGTACCAGATTTGGGGGGTTATACTGTAGCTTAGTTAGATAAGCTGAACTCATGGCCAGAAACCATCACATTCAGTCAAATAGGCTCAGTCTGCGAGGCCAGCCTGGGACCTGAAAATCAAGTTGTGGGGGGAGTTTCCTGCCTTTTACAGCATTACCAGCAAAGATTTTGTAGTCTGAATTTAGCTGACAATTCTGTTGATGAGCTGGGAGGCAGCAAAGAATCCACTTGGTGTCCTACCACTGCAGTAGCTGTTCAAGGCTAACAGCAATACTGAATACACATTTTTTTTTTCAGCAAAGAAAACAGATATGACTCAAAAACAGACATGGAACAGATGTATCAGGTAAGAAGTGCCACTTTTATGTAGCCAGGTTTCTGATCATATCTGCATTTCAACCATTGTGGGAGCATTTCTGGGGAAAACAGAACTCTGAACTCTTTGGCAGGCAAAGAATTGTTTAGATCACCATTTAATATTCAAGGTCAAATCACTATGATTTATTATTTATTGAGCACCACTGGTGCGTTCAGCATTGCACAATATATGAAGGAAGACACAGACTCTATCCAGATTGATTTGCAATATAAATTATACAATACAACAGATATTGGTTCATATTATATCTGCTGTCCAAATGAAGGTCCAATGTCAAAACAGTACAGATGTTTCTTAAAAGCTTTTCTTTAGCAGATTATCAGTGAGAAGATGCTTAATTTTTTTTAAAGATCAATTGAATAATCCACCTAAAAATTAAAATATTCACTTAAATATTTTATGTAAATTTAGTGCTTATGAAAGATGCTGGTTTGACAATACTAGAGACCTTTGTCCTCTGTTTATCCACAGAGCAAATATGGCACAGAGAGTTTCAGTCCAAGTTGGAGGGACCAATTAATGTAAATTGATACAGCTATTTTTGTGATGTTAAAGCCTTAGATGAGGCCACCAGGTCATTACATGTGGCCCATCAAAGAGCCATCATTTAGTAATGACTTTCAGTCACTTCTAACCTGGACTTGAACTGGGTCCACGACTGAATTTCTTTGATAGTGCATTTTTTCAATTCTCCATGGTGCGAGGATATTCAAGGCCATATTAATCCTTTTGGAAGAAAAAAATACATAGCATTTGATTTTCTCTTCTGTTACACCAGTTGCATATCAGTGAAATTCCATTGATGCAAGAGAGGTTATATCAGTTTTACCTATTGTAATGTTGTGGTGA